>NW_027037333.1:0-18749 GCF_034236695.1 Oncorhynchus nerka
CAGAGGGAGAGAGACAAGGTACAGAGGGAGAGAGACCAGTTACAGAAGGAGAGAGACCAGGTACAGAGGGAGAGAGACAAGGTACAGAGGGAGAGAGACAAGGTACAGAGGGAGAGAGACCAGTTACAGAGGCAGAGAGACAAGGTACAGAGGGAGAGAGACCAGTTACAGAGGGAGAGACACCAGTTACAGAGGGAGAGACACCAGTTAATGACGTAGAGAGACCCGTTACAGATTCGAGAGAGAACCGTTACTGAAGCAGAGAGACCATTTACTAAGGGAGAGAGACCAGTTACTGAGGCAGGGAGACCAGCTAATGAGGGAGAGAAACCAGCTACTAAGGCAGAGAGACCAGCTACTAAGGCAGAGAGACCAGCTACTGAGGCATTGAAACCAGTTACTGAGGCAGAGAGAGAAGCTACTGAAGGAGAAAGATTAGCTACTGTGGGAGAGAGACCAGTTACTGAAGGAGAGAGACCAGTTACAGAATGAGAGTGACCAGTTACAGAATGAGAGTGATCAGTTACAGAATGAGAGAGACCAGTTACAGAATGAGAGAGACCAGTTACAGAATGAGAGAGACCAGTTAGAGGGAGATTGACCAGTTACAGAGGGAGAGAGACCAGTTACAGAGGGAGAGAGACCAGTTACAGAGGGAGAGAGACCAGTTAAAGTGTGAGAGAGACCAGTTACAGAGTGAGATGGACCAGTTACAGAGTGAGAGAGACCAGTTACAGAGTGAGAGAGACCAGTTACTGAGGGAGAGAGATCAGTTACTGAGTGAGAAAGACCAGTTACTGAGGGATAGAGACCAGTTAAAGAGTGAGGGAGAACAGTTAAATAGTGAGGGAGAACAGTTAAAGAGTGAGGGAGAACAGTTGCAGAGGCAGAGAGACCAGTTACTGAGGGACAGAGACCAATTTGAGTGAGAGAGACCAGTTATTGAGGCAGAGAGACTGGTTACTGGGGGAGAGAGACAAGGTACAGAGGGAGAGAGACCAGTTACTGATGCAGAGATACCATTTACTGAAGGAGAAAGACCAGTTACTGAGGGAGAGAGACCAGTTACTGAGGGAGAGAGACCAGTTACTGAGGGAGAGATCAGTTACTGCAGGAGAGAGACCAGTTTTATATTTAAAAAAAATGTTCACCTGTATTTAACCAGGTAAGCGTAGCTGAGAACATGTTCATTTACAACTGCACCTGGACAAGATAAAGCAAAGCAGAGGGACACAAACAACAACACATAGTTACACATGGAATAAACAGGCGTACAGTCAATAACACAATAGAAAAAAGAAAGTCTATATACAGTGTGTGGAAATGGCGTGAGGTGGTAAGGCAATAAATAGGCCATAGTTACTGAGGCAGAGAGACCTATTACTGAAGGAGAGAGACCAGTTACTGAGGGAGAGAGACCAGTTACTGAGGGAGAGAGACCAGTTACTGAGGGAGAGATCAGTTACTGAGGGAGAGAGACCAGTTTCTGAAGGAGAGAGGCTAGTTACTGAGGAACAGATACCAGTTTAAGAGTGAGAGAGACCAGTTACTGAGGGACAGAGAGCAATTAGAGTGAGAGAGACCAGTTACTGAGGCAGAGAGACAAGTTACTGAGGGAGAGAGACAAGGTACAGAGGCAGAGAGACCAGTTACTGAAGGAGAGAGACCAGTTTTTTATTTAAAAAAAAATTTCACCTGTATTTAACCAGGTAAGCTAGTTGAGAACATGTTCTCATTTACAACTGTGACCTGGACAAGATAAAGCAAAGCAGAGGGACACAAACAATAACACATAGTTGGCTTACGGAATAAACAGGCGTACAGTCAATAACAACAACACAATAGAAAAAAGAAAGTCTATATACAGTGTGTTAGTTACTGAGGCAGAGAGACCTATTACTGAAGGAGAGAGACCGAAGTTACTGGGAGGCAGAGAGACCAGCTACGGAGGAGAGAGACCAGTTACTGAGGGAGAGATCAGTTACTGAGGGAGAGAGACCAGTTTCTGAAGGAGAGATACCAGTTACTGAGGGAGAGATACCAGTTACTGAGGGAGAGACACCAGTTACTGAGGAACGGATACCAGTTAATAGAGTGAGAGAGACCATTTACTGAGGAAGGGAGACCACCTTTCAGCAGGACAATAAGCTAAAACACAGTTTGACCAAGACAACACTGAATGTTCCTGAGTGGCCTTGTTACAGTTTTGACTTAAATTGGCTTGATAATCTATGGAAAGACTTGAAAATGTCTCTTTAGCAATGATCAACAATCAACTTGACAGAGCTTGAATTTAAAAATAAATCTTAAAAAATGGGCAAATATTGCACAATCTATGTGTAGAAAGCTCTAAGAGACTCACAGCTGTAATCGCCGCCAAAGTTGCTTCTACAAAGTATTGACTCAGTGGTATGAACACTTATTTTTTTATTTTGCATTTAATTTTCAATACATGTGCAAACATTTTTAAAACATGTTTTCAATTTGTTATAATGGGGTATTGTGTGTAGATGGGTGAGACAAATAATCCATTTAATCCATTTTTAATTCAGACTGTAACAAAACTAAATGTGGAATAGGTCAAGGAGTGTGAATATTTTCTGAAAGCACTGTACGTATCAAGCATGTTTCCACAGTGTCTGACTCGCTGGTTCTCTGTGTTGTTAACCATCTAGGTACAGGTATCTATCCAAATGCAATAATCTGGGTCCTGCTGGAGAGGAGGACTATGCTGAGAGAACACAGAAACATGCGAGGAGAATCTTCACTGGATTTGTGAGAAAGTGGTTGAACATCACCATGACAACATACTGTGACACATACAGCAGCCTAGTGCACACAACCTCCTCCTCCTGTCTCTCTCTCGCTCCAATTTCATCATTTAACAGAGCGACTTACAGTAATGAGCAGTGGCGTAAAGTACTTAAGAAAAAATACTTTAGAGTAATTTTTTTGGGGGGGGTATCTGTCCTTTACTATTTATATTTTTGACAACTTTTACTTCACTTCAATACTTTTTACTATATACATTTTCCCTGACAACTTGCACATTCATCTTCTGCACATCTATCACTCCAGTGTTAATGCTAAATTGTAAATATTTCGCCACTCTGGACTCTTTATTGCCTTTACCTCCCTAATCTTACTACATTTACACATACTGTATGTATTTCTATTGTGTTATTGACTGTACGTTTGTTTATCCCACATGCAACTCTGTGTTGTTTGTGTCGGACTGCTTTGCTTTATCTTGGCCAGGTTGCAGTTGTAAATGAGAACTTGTTCTCAACTGGCCGACCTGGTTAAATAAAGGTGGTAAAAAAAACTAAAGTACTCATTACATTTTGAATACTTGACAGAACAGGAAAAATTGTGAAACACATGGTCATCCTAACTGCATATATTCTGGCAGATTTCCAGTACATTAGACACAACATGTGGCCAGCAGCATACCACCCTGCATACCACTGCTGGTTTGCTTCTGAAGCGATGGTGGGCTGGAACTCCTGGTCAGTACCTGATGGGAGACCAGATGCTGGAAGTGCTGTTGGAGGGCCAGTGGTGCACTCTTTCCTCTGGTCAAAGAAATGCTCCCAGGCGGCTCCTGTGTAGGGTGCCGTCTTTCGGATGGGACTTAAACGGGTGTCCTGACTCTCTGGAGGTCAGCTAAAGATCCCATGGCACTTATCGTAAGAGTAGGGGTGGGTTAACCCCGGTGTCCTGGCTAAATTCCCAATCTGGCTCCTTGAACCGGGCCACCCAGTTAACAATTGGCTCATTCATCCCCTCCTCTCCCCTGTAACTATTCCCCAGGTCGTTTGCTGTAAATGAGAACGTGTTCTCAGTCAGCTTTACCTGGTAAGTAACGCATAAAAAAGGACATTAGACAACATAGAGGTCAGTACATTACACACAACATGAACAGGAGAAGAATGTCCTTACCTTAACCACAATGTTACTATTTCATCACCTTCCTCTTTTGACATTTCCCTTTTATTCTCTGGATGAAGTCATAAACAGTTAGTCAAAGACTCAGAGCAGAGACAGGTACAGTAAAGAAACAGACACAGGGGCAACTATATTACCAGAATCTGTATATAGACAGAAAACACAGTAAGTTGTTGGAGAGGTCATCTATGCTTAGCCAGATATGAACAAGGTCACGTTTGACAGAGGTGAGATGGAGGAGAGGATTGTGGATATCTACGTCAGTGCAGACACCCTGAGAGACGGTGAGACCAGCACCAAGAGAGAAGAGACAGAGGACACTGCTCCTAATAATGGACCAGGAGACCAGCACTCAGGTGACACACACATACACACACACGCACACGCACACACACACACACAGACACAGACACAGGCACAGGCACACGCACAAGCACACACGCACACAGACAGACACACAGACACACACACACACACAAAACATAACAGTATATTGTATGTATCCTCAGAGCCTGATAGCTCAGGGAAGAGACCCTTCCTAGTTGCTGCAGTGTTTCTGGGGCTGCTGTGTGTTCTACTGGCTGGGATCATAGGCCTGTCTGTCTACTGTGAGTTTGTGTCCAAGTTCATTGCTTATCACCCAGTTATATAGAGGTGCTGGTTACTAAGCCTATTTAAATGATGTTTTACCTAGTAACTATGTCTTTATACTTTGTAGATAACAGAGTCATCAAAGATTCTGAGGATAAAAGGAACATCTTGTCACAGAGTTGTTCCCTTTATAAGACTAACACAACTGCAGAGAGAGACCAGCTACAGACCAAATACAACAACCTGACTGAAGAGAGAGACCAGTTACAGACCAGATACAACAACCTGACTGATGAGAGAGACCAGCTACAGACCAGATACAACAACCTGACTGGAAGAGAGAGACAGGCTTCAGAATTTGCTTTGTGGTCAGTGAGCTGGTTTTCATACCTTTATTTATTATAAAGTACATTTTTCATTGAGATCCAGTGACTCATGGAAAATAAAATGTGATGTTTATTGTATTGTATCACATTGTATCAGTGTTGTGTCATCAAACAGAAAGAACATGTTGTTCATACGGATGGAAGAAGTTTGAATGCAGTTGTTACTTCATCTCTACTGAGAAGAAAACCTGGGAGAAGAGCAGACAGGACTGTCTGGAGAGAGGAACATACCTGGTGATCATAAACAGCAAAGAGGAACAGGTGAGAGGAGAGCACGAAAGAGAAGGTTGAGGGGGGAGGGGGGATATAGGTCTGTCGGGGGTAGATATGGTCAAACAATGAGCTTCAAAAGTATTGGGACTTTGACAAATGTTTTTTTGGTGGGGCTTTGTGCTCCAGCACTTTGGATTTGGAAATATGCAATGTCTATGAGGCAGACTGACAGCTTTAAGTTTATGGGATAACTTTCTCACTCATCATTACTGACAATTCATTCAGCACTATCCGTAGTCATGGTAGCTTCCACATTTATGTGGAAGTGTTTATAAAACATAATATATACTTATTTACATGTAACGTTGCTCCAAATCGACACAATACATTATGAACCATTAATTTCTATTGGGCACAAAATAATCTGAAACACAAAAAAAAATAAAAGCAAATTCATCCAACATGTTTGTAGTCATAAACTAGATGTAGTCATTGCGTGCTAGGAATATGGGACCAAATACTACTTTAATACACATATAAGTGAATTTGTCGTAATACTTTTGGTCCCCTACAATGGGGGACGATGTACAAACAGTAAACGGTTCACTCGATATGGATGAAAAACCCGAAACTGAAAGCTGACGGTCCGGTCCGCACTTTAACCATTACGGTATAATTTAATTTCCGAAGTGCTGAAGTACAGAGCCAAAACAACAAAAAATGTGTCAGTGTCCCAAAACTTTTGGAGCTTACTCAACGCAGTGTATATTGTATCTTTCTCAACCATAGGAGTTTCTCTTCAACTTCAAGAAGAGAGTCTGGATTGGTCTGACTGACAGAGAGACAGAGGAGACCTGGAAATGGGTGGATGGAACACCACTGACCACAGAGTAAGAGATGTTATGTCACGACAATGGGCTTTCTAGCCAGCGCCGCTCCATTTCTCATATGTCCATTTGTTTTGTCTTGTTCCATACACACCTGGTTTTCATTCCATAATCACACTGCATGTATTTAGTTCTCTGTTCTCCTCCATGTCTTTGTGTGTAATTGTTTATTGTTATGTGGATATTGTCAGGCGCCATACTTGTGTTATCCTCTGTTTTTTTGGCACGTTTATGTTTTTATGTGCTGTTCTTTTTGGACCGGAATTAAAGTGTGCCTGTTTACTACACTCTGATCTCCTGCACCTGACTTTGCCTCCGTATATACCCCTAACATGATAACTATTCTCGCAATAATGCTCCAATGAAAATGTTTCTATACAGGTTATTATCGTTGATTATAGCAGTCAACAAAGATATCTTTAGTTATGTATATTATAATGTACATTATTTAGGATTGTAATGTTCTAACTGTGATATCTCACGGTTTTTAACCCTGTAGGTACTGGTATTAACCGTGATATCTGACTGTTTTGAACCCTGTAGGTACTAGTATTAACCATGATATCTGATGGTTTTTAACCCTGTAGGTACTGGAATGACAAGCAGCCTGATAGTAAAGATCCTACTGGGGAGGAGGACTGTGTTGAGATACATACAGATTGGACTCCACTTAAGGCATGGAATGACATGTCATGTGACAGGAAACTCAACTGGATTTGTGAGAAAGTGTTTTAACATCACCATGACAACGTACCATAACACATACAGCAGTTTAGTGTACACAACTTTATTCTTCATTCTCTCTCTCTCTCTCTCACCACACACACTCTCTCTATCACACTTACACACATTTTCACACACACACGCACACACACATACATGCAGGTACACACACGCATTCAAATGCACCTATTGTTTTATTAGTTTGTTGTATCATATTAATAAAAGTCCTACTTATTTCCTGTTTGTAGCTTCCTGTGTACCAGTAGTTATATTTGACATATCATCAGAGTCAACAGGAAGTTAGTACATTTGACTTTGTGCATACAAAACATGTTCAATTCAAATGTATTCTGCAGACATTTACATGCTCCAATTTAGGCCTGGTGATGACATTCTCAACAGTACCAAACCACCATTACATACACTGTATAGGAGGTGACTGTATCACCAACCAATGAGTGTAGTAGAGATATCAAAGGATGTTACTAAGTCATCTTTGACCGTCAGTCTTTGTTGTCAAGTCACATACAATATCAAATGCTCATATTTGACTGATATTCCCTTATAAGGGTCCCAAAAGAGTGAAGTGGATATTTTCAGTCGTTCAAAACAGATGTCACTCAACATCTCATCCTCACTGGTTAAGACTTCCCATCCTCAATATCCACTTGGAACAGTTTGTAGTCTCACATCTATTGTCTGGACATTATAATGACCGATGTTTGTAGTCCTGGACCTCCTGAACATGTTGATGTATATTTGGGAGTAAACAGAGGGTCCAAATCAGCAGAAAGGTGAAAGGAAGGAGGAGTTCTGGAAACTCCCTGAATCATCTTGGGGCTATTACATATGATATTTAATATATGTTAACAACTAGTCTTTGTTCTCCACTTCCCTCTATGATCTATATCTTCCTGGTATGACAGTGTCCTGTCCATCATCACAAATAGCAATTCCCGTTCCCTGGGCAGGAGGACTGTGTAGAGATGTACTCTGGAAAAGATGACCATGTAGAGACATGGAATAATTTATATTGTTCTGCAGAAAATGGTTTAACAATAACCACTGTAACAATGTCTCACACTCACACAACTACACACGCAAGTTTTCAAACTTGTAAACATTTTTGTATTATCATAGCCACAACTTCCCCTGAAATTTTGTTGTTACTTCCATAGAGTTAACAGCTACAGCAGTCACACAGACACAGAAACACAGATGACTCAGAGACAGATGTCACTAGAAGCAGAGACTTAACGTATAGAGGGCCTGCAGTTGACGTACGACGCCTCCAGCCGGCCATGTTGGAAGACCACCACATTAATTCTAGAACAAGAGACTTAATGTACAGTTGGGGGGGACACGACTCCCCATCCTTGGAAAAATATGATTCCCCCCCCCCATATATCAATGTAAACATAACTATGGAACATCAATAATATTAATAATACGCAATGAACGCACTTGTGCTGATCATAGACACTTAATAGCGTGTTTTTAAGTTTCAAAAGATTGTCACACCTCGCCCTTTGCCACACAATGGTTTAATCCACAGCCTCCCACACCCCAGCAGTGTTACATGAGGCAGGTACTGTGCATGTGTGGGAATCTGACAGTCTGTTTTTGGTGGCTGACCTCCAGTAAGTAGTTCAAACAAAGGATATGTTAGAAAACACATTTATAACCGTCACCAGTCTTCATTTTCGCTGCATTAACTTACAGATCACTCTCTATGTTAGCTAGCGGTTAGCTGATGATTGCCAGCTAGCTACAGTAACATCAACCAGTTTTTGCAGCTATTTGAATATGAGTCAATGAGAGAAGCTAGCAATGCAATGTACTGTTCCTTAGCTGGCAAAGTAACAGAGGGTTCATGTCTACCGTCTGAAAGGCCCTCAATGCACGTAACTAATCCAGTCAATCTCACCATAGCGATTTTGTTTTATGTTGGCAGGGTTCACACACACACAATAGCTACATTTGCAAACTAAAAAAAGAATAATTTGGAATCTTTGCTAACATCAATTTATTCCAAGATTAGCATGCAGCTGTAGTGCTTCAAGTCCCTGTGATAAGGTTAGCGATAAACTGAACTCCCAAATGAACAGAACTACGCTCTCTTCTACCATTGTCTTAAATATCTTTAATGGTCTCGTTGCAAAAGGTAAATTGTCGCTAGGGGACTTGGAAGCACCTGTGTGCCGATCTTGGAGTAAACTGACGATAGCAAAGATTATAGCAAACACCACAGAAACGGAACTGGTGCTTGCTAGCTCTGCAAATTCAGCTATTGTTGGAAGCCAGCCAATATAAAACATAAACTATATTAAAAGTACAAAACGTTGCAGCATACGTTGTGTAAATGGTGAACTCATACAGCTGTCAACTCTTGTCACTGCAATCCGTTTCACATTTGTCAGCTGACTAGCTAGCTTCCTTCCAGAGAGCCATAAAGGAGGAAGAAGAAAATAAAGAGAAAGATAGAAAAATAAGACAATTAATTGTTGTGTTTAGATTTAGAGGAGAGTATGTAGACATACTGTACTCTAGAAAATGATTCTTCTTTATTTTTAGTAGAAACATGTCATGTGATTTGCCATAGACTTATGCTTAGTAAAAGAAAATTGGGACCATTTATTAACCAATGCTTATCACTTTGTTAAGGAGTCGCTACTTTTCGCAGCTTTTTGTAAAAATCGCGCAACATTTCAGCGCCCTGCTATTCATGCCAGGAATATAGCATATGCATGTGATTAGTGTGTATGGATAGAAAACACTCAGACCTTTCCAAAACTGTTTAAATCACGCCTGTGGCATTTACAGAACTAGCGTTCCATCGAAAAGTGCATGAAAATCTGTTCGCTGAAAATGGAAACATATATCATTCCGCGACTACAGACAATTGTTAACAGCAAATGGAATTAAATAGAGCCGAGTTCTCATTGGCTACAGCTTCCCCATGCTGTCTAGAGTTACGTCATTAGTTTCGCAATTGATTCTTGGTCTAACCCAAACAAGGGAACTACTTTCCTACTGGCACCGCCCAGATTTTGGGACGACCATTTCCAAACATATTTTTCTCCACGGACAAGCTAACGATTTCACACCGCCTCCTGAGGTATTTTATCGCTTATTAACGTGTACTAATACCTAAAGTTGCATTACAAAAGTATTTCGAAGTGTTTTGTGAAAGTTTATCGTCGACTTTTGGCATTTTAAAAAATGACGTTACGTTATGAAATGCTAATTTTTTCCTCTAATTCCAAGGTATTCCTAGCTCGATATCTAGGCTATATATGGACCGATTTAATCGAAAAAAGACCCTAAATGATGTTTATGGGACATCTAGGAGTGCCAAGAATGAAGCTCGTCAAAGGTAAGGAATGTTTTATATTTTATTTCAGCCTTTTCGTTTGCGAGCGCTAACGAAAAATCTGTCGTTTTTGTGACGTTGCAGTATGTGAGGCTGCATGGTACAGATAATAGCGTCTCATGCTTTCCCCGAAAAGCATTTTACAAATCTGACTCGGTGGGTAGATTCACAACGAGTGTAGCTTTAATTTGGTATATTGGATGTCAATTTTTATGAATTTTTGATTTTTATCATAAACTATGCGTGGTGCACTTGAAATTTCCGCAAATTCGATTCCCACAGGGGAAGCACTTCCCTAACAAGTTTTAACTTGATTAACTTGTTAACTTGATATGAATAACAAAGTCACTTTTGAATAAAAAAAGGAACAGTTGTCTTTAACAAGGTATACCAGCTTCCTGGTTGAATGAGATTGAATACTGAGAGGGCACACTCACACACAAACAAAAACAATGCTAATGTAAGGTGAGAATGACTCACAACCTTCACTGTACAAGGGACAACGTGTAGGTGACCAATGGCAACACCAAGCACCAGAGGACCTGCCTGCTACACACTCATCATGGTGTCTAATGGGGTCTCCACCCTCTCCCTCTCTGTTCTGTCTGTGAACCACAGCAAGTGACAGGATGTGTCACAGCTCTATCCACCAATAAGAAACAGACCTGTGTGTCCTTAATGGCACCCTATTCTCTATATAGTGCACTACATAGGGAAATGGGATGCCATTTGGCCACCAGTTACTGAGGGAGAGAGACTAGTGACTGAGGGAGAGAGAGCTGTTACTGAAGGACAGAGACTATTTAAAGAGTGAGGGAGACCAGTTAATAAGGATCAGATACCAGTTAAAGAGTGAGAGAGACCAGTTAAAGAGGCAGAGAGACAAGTTACTGAAGGAGAGAGACCAGTTACTGAAAGAGAGAGACCAGTTACTGAAAGAGAGAGACCAGTTACTGAAAGAGAGAGACCAGTTACAGAGGGAGAGAGACAAGGTACAGAGGGAGAGAGACCAGTTACAGAAGGAGAGAGACCAGGTACAGAGGGAGAGAGACAAGGTACAGAGGGAGAGAGACCAGTTACAGAGGGAGAGAGACAAGGTACAGAGGGAGAGAGACCAGTTACAGAGGGAGAGAGACCCTTTACAGAGGGAGAGACACCAGTTACTGATGTAGAGAGACCCATTACAGATTCGAGAGAGAACCGTTACTGAGGCAGGGAGACCAGCTAATGAAGGAGAGAAACCAGCTACTAAGGCAGAGAGACCAGCTACTAAGGCAGAGAGACCAGCAACTGAGGCATTGAAACCAGTTACTTAGGCAGAGAAGCTAGAGAGAAGCTACTGAGGGAGAAAGACCAGCTACTGTGGGAGAGAGACCAGTTACTGAAGGAGAGAGACCCGTTACTGAAGGAGAGAGACCAGTTACTGAAGGAGAGAGACTAGTTACAGAATGAGAGTGACCAGTTACAGAATGAGAGAGACCAGTTACAGAATGAGAGAGACCAGTTACAGAATGAGAGAGACCAGTTAGAGGGAGATTGACCAGTTACAGAGGGAGAGAGACCAGTTAAAGTGTGAGAGAGACCAGTTACAGAGTGAGAGAGACCAGGTACAGAGTGAGATGGACCAGTTACAGAGTGAGAGAGACCAGTTACTGAGGGAGAGAGATCAGTTACTGAGTGAGAAAGACCAGTTACTGAGGGAGAGAGACCAGTTAAAGAGTGAGGGAGAACAGTTGCAGAGGCAGAGAGACCAGTTACTGAGGGACAGAGACCAATTTGAGTGAGAGACACCAGTTATTGAGGCAGAGAGACTGGTTACTGGGGGAGAGAGACAAGGTACAGACGGAGAGAGACCAGTTACTGATGCAGAGATACTATTTACTGAAGGAGAGAGACCAGTTACTGAGGGAGAGAGACCAGTTACTGAGGGAGAGAGACCAGTTACTGAGGAACGGATACCAGTTAATAGAGTGAGAGAGACCATTTACTGAGGAAGGGAGACCACCTTTCAGCAGGACAATAAGCTAAAACACAGTTTGACCAAGACAACACTGAATGTTCCTGAGTGGCCAGTTTTGACTTAAATTGACTTGATAATCTATGGAAAGACTTGAAAATGTCTGTTTAGCAATGATCATCAATCAACTTGACAGAGGTTGAATTTAAAAATAAATCTTAAAAAATGGGCAAATATTGCACAATCTATGTGTAGAAAGATCGCCCAATTTTTCAGTTTTTGATTTGTTAAAAAAGTTTGAAATATCCAATAAATGTCGTTCCACTTCATGATTGTGTCCCACTTGTTGTTGATTCTTCACAAAAAAATACAGTTTTATATCTTTATGTTTGAAGCCTGAAATGTGGCAAAAGGTCACAAAGTCCAAGGGGGCCGAATACTTTCGCAAGACATTGTATGTGGACATCTATAAGTACCTAGGTGTCTGGCTAGACTGTAAACTCTCCTTCCTGACTCATATCAAACATCTCAAATCGAAAATCAAATCAAGAGTCGGCTTTCTATTCCGCAACAAAGCCTCCTTCACTCACGCCGCCAAACTTACCCTCGTAAAACTGACTATCCTACCGATCCTCGACTTCGGCGATGTCATCTACAAAATTGCTTCCAACACTCTACTCAGCAAACTGGATGCAGTTTATCACAGTGCCATCCGTTTTGTCACTAAAGCACCTTATACCACCCACCACTGCGACTTGTATGCTCTAGTCGGCTGGCCCTCGCTACATATTCGTCGCCAGACCCACTGGCTCCAGGTCATCTACAAGTCCATGCTAGGTAAAGCTCTGCCTTATCTCAGTTCACTGGTCACGATGGCAACACCCATCCGTAGCACGCGCTCCAGCAGGTGTATCTCACTGATCATCCCTAAAGCCAACACCTCATTTGGCCGCATTTCGTTCCAGTTCTCTGCTGCCTGTGACTGGAACGAATTGCAAAAATCGCTGAAGTTGGAGACTTTTACCTCCCTCACCAACTTCAAACATCTGCTATCTGAGCAGCTAACCGATCGCTGCAGCTGTACATAGTCTATCGGTAAATAGCCCACCCATTTTTACCTACCTCATCCCCATACTGTTTCTATTTATTTACTTTTCTGCTCTTTTGCACACCAATATCTCTACCTGTACATGACCATCTGATCATTTATCACTCCAGTGTTAATCTGTAAAATTGTAATTATTCGCCTACCTCCTCATGCCTTTTGCACACAATGTATATAGACTCCCTTTTTTCTACTGTGTTATTGACTTGTTAATTGTTTACTCCATGTGTAACTCTGTGTTGTCTGTTCACACTGCTATGCTTTATCTTGGCCAGGTCGCAGTTGTAAATGAGAACTTGTTCTCAACTGGCCTACCTGGATAAATAAAGGTGTTCTCAACTGGCCTACCTGGTTAAATAAAGGTGGGGGGAAAAAAAACGAAAGTACTCATTACATTTTGAATACTTGGCAGAACAGGAAAAATTGTGAAAAACGTGTTCATCCTAGTCTGCATATATTCTGGCAGATTTCCA
Organism: Oncorhynchus nerka; assembly: GCF_034236695.1. NCBI lineage: Eukaryota > Metazoa > Chordata > Actinopteri > Salmoniformes > Salmonidae > Oncorhynchus > Oncorhynchus nerka. The sequence goes on from NW_027037333.1 coordinate 13,657, forward strand.
GTACATTAGACACAACATGAGATCAGGACATTACACACAACATGAGGTCAGGACATTAGACACAACATGAGGTCAGGACATTACACACAACATGAACAGGAGAAGAAAATGTCCTGACCTTAACCACAATGTTACTATTTCATCACCTTCCTCTTTGACATTTCCTTTTATTCTCTGGATGAAGTCATAAACAGTTAGTCAAAGACTCAGAGCAGAGACAGGTACAGTAAAGAAACAGACACAGGGGCAACTATATTACCAGAATCTGTATATAGACAGAAAACACAGTAAGTTGTTGGAGAGGTCATCTATGCTGTGCCAGATATGAACAAGGTCACGTTTGACAGAGGTGAGATGGAGGAGAGGATTGTGGATATCTACGTCAGTGCAGACACCCTGAGAGACGGTGAAACCAGCACCAAGAGAGAAGAGACAGAGGACACTGCTCCAAATAATGGACCAGGAGACCAGCACTCAGGTGACACACACACACACACACACAAAACATAAAATAATATGGAATGTATCCACAGAGCCTGAGAGCTCAGGGAAGAGACCCTTCCTAGTTGCTGCAGTGTGTCTGGGGCTGCTGTGTGTTCAACTGGCTGGGATCATAGGCCTGTCTGTCTACTGTGAGTTTGTGTCCAAGTTCATTGCTTATCACCCAGTTATATAGAGGTGCTGGTTACTAAGCCTATTTACCTGATGTTTTACCTAGTAACTATGTGTTTATACTTTGTAGATAACAGAGCCATCAAAGATTCTGAGGATAAAAGGAACATCTTGTCACAGAGTTTATCACTTTATAAGACTAACACAACTGCAGAGAGAGACCAGTTACAGACCAAATACAACAACTTGACTGATGAGAGAGACCAGCTACAGACCAGTTATAGCAGTCTGACTGATGAGAGAGACCAGCTACAGACCAGTTATAGCAGTCTGACTGATGAGAGAGACCAGCTACAGACCAGATACAACAACCTGACTACAGAGAGAGACAAGCTTCAGAATTTGCTTTGTGGTCAGTGAGCTGGTTTTCATACCTTTCTTTATTATAACGTACATTTTTCATTGAGATCGGGGCCATCCACTACAGGCAAAACAATAAATTGAATCTTGACTTACAGATAATTCAAGCCTTAAATTGTCCTTATACCAGAAACTGTTGAAAGCACTTTTCCTAGTACCATGCTGCATTCTGGGAATTTCTTTCAAACACGGCTGTATAGGACCCTCTTCTCTGGATCTTGACATGTCTGAAATACAGATTAAATAATGTGTCATATCTCTATGGAAATGTATAATTAAGGGATCCACAATATTAGATACTAACAGCTGCTAACTAAAGTGTGTAGTTTAAAGTATAGGCATGGCCTACCATTGGGTGTAGTTTAAGGTATAGGCCTAGCCTACCATTGGGTGTAGTTTAAAGTATAGTCCTGGCCTACCATTGGGTGTAGTTTAAAGTATAGTCCTGGCCTACCATTGGGTGTAGTTTAAAGTATAGTCCTGGCCTACCATTGGGTGTAGTTTAAAGTATAGTCCTGGCCTACCATTGAGTGTAGTTTAAAGTATAGTCCTGGCCTACCATTGGGTGTAGTTTAAAGTATAGTCCTGGCCTACCATTGGGTGTAGTTTAAAGTATAGTCCTGGCCTACCATTGGGTGTAGTTTAAAGTATAGTCCTGGCCTACCATTGGGTGTAGTTTAAAGTATAGTCCTGGCCTACCATTGGGTGTAGTTTAAAGTATAGTCCTGGCCTACCATTGGGTGTAGTTTAAAGTATAGTCCTGGCCTACCATTGGGTGTAGTTTAAAGTATAGTCCTGGCCTACCATTGGGTGTAGTTTAAAGTATAGTCCTGGCCTACCATTGGGTGTAGTTTAAAGTATAGGCCTAGCCTACCATTGGGTCCTTTTGGAACTGCATATCTGGTGCTTGATGCAGTAGGGAGGGGCTCGATGACACCTTCCTGGCAGCTCTGGCTCACTGTCTTGCTCAGAGCCAGAGGTCTTTATGTCATCCCTTGATACATCTATTACATTAAAATGACACAATAACCATTAGTGTACAATCACAATAAAAATGCCACAGCCATCAAAACAAGAACACACATTAATCAACAACCAACATTTTGAAGTGAGGCTTAATCTGACAAAATCATTATTACAAACGGAAGCTAAACTTAAATTCTGAACTGGGCATGGGACTGACTGCCTGATAGATGCTCTGACCTGGTGGTGGTAGACTGGGTCTTTGTGAAGTCTGACCACACTGACTCTGACTAGCCTCAGGTAGGGAGCTGCTCTGACCTGGTGGTGTTAGACTGGGTCTTTGTGAAGTCTGACCACACTGATTCTGACTAGCCTCAGGTATGGAGCTGCTCTGACCTGGTGGTGGTAGACTGGGTCTTTGTGATGTCTGACCACACTGACTCTGACTAGCCTCAGGTAAGGAGCTGCTCTGACCTGGTGGTGGTAGACTGGGTCCTTGTGAAGTCTGACCACACTGACTCGGACTAGCCTCAGGTAGGGAGCTGCTCTGACCTGGTGGTGGTAGACTGGGTCTTTGTGAAGTCTGACCACACTGACTCTGACTAGCCTCAGGTAGGGAGCTGCTCTGGGGTCCGGTTGTGATGCAATGGCTGGGGTCTGTTTGCACCTGATCTGCCTGTTTGTGCTTCTTTAAAAAGAAGTCTGATATTTCTCCCTTTCTTATCATGTTTAATTGACCCTATGCAAAAATAAGACTCTATGGTTACATCTAAGCATCCGATTACCCATATTTCAGTCCAATCTCAATCTTAATTACACATCCCCATTGTCATAACTGTACCTTAAAATCAACTACCAGCCTAAGTTACTAGTTAGATCATGGCTAGCCCTACTCCGCAGTAAGTAACTTAACTAGCTATAATTTCTTACAACTTTACGACAGCAAACAGGCTATCTGCAAATTGTGGTAATCTTTTGAGTAACGTCAACAGATTGATAATAACAATTGTTAATTTTGAATTCAAGTATGAAAATCTAACTGAGTTAAAGGATTTCAAATTGCTGAATGTTAACTTGCTGAACACTGACAGCTGTAGCCTATTGGTTACCCCACATTAGCTATGTGTATACTGTAACTTACGACACTGCACTGTATATGTGTGTATTACTAGCACAGATGTAAACATAATGTTAGGCTAAATTGGGAACCAATCTCTCTTATCTGATTAACTGTCTGTTATGGAGCCAAAGTTCTAACGTTAACTTACACAGCAACTCAACTTTCATAAAAGTTGTTCAGGAAACCTAAACCTGATGCTAAACCTTAAAACTGCTTTCGCCAAATCGCCAAAAGAGCTCATGAAGCTGTGGAAATATATTTTCTTCTTATGTATGTTCTTCTTATTCTTATGTATCTCGCAACCCACGTCAACTTCTCTGCGCTACGGATCCCTTTTACGGGATCATTTTCGCAAAATATTACAAAAAATATTTATAATCATGCAATCACAAATGAAATATACCAAAACATACATCTTATCTTGTTGTTAATCCGCCTATTGTGTCAGATTTTGAAAATATGCTTTACAGAGAAAGAAATCCAAGCTTTTGTGAGTGTATCAATCAATGCTAGAACAGCTAGCCCCAAATTAGCATGGTCACGAAAGTCAGAAAAGCAATCAAATTAATCGCTTACCTTTGATAATCTTCGTATGTTTGCACTCACGAGACTACCAGTTACACAACAAATGTTATTTTTGTTCGATAAATATTACTTGTATAACAAAAAAACGTAATTTGGGGTGCGCGTTATGTTCAGAAAACCAAAGCCTCGTTCCGTTCGACGAAAATTCCAAAAAGTATCCGTAATGGTCGTAGAAACATGTCAAATGTTTTTTATAATCAAACCTCAGGTTGTTCTTAACAAACATAATCGATAATATTTCAACCGGACCGTATACCTATTCAATAAGAGAGAAAAAGAAAATGGAGAGCTCCCCTCTCTCGTGCAGGAACTATTCAGAGGACACCTGACTACTTTTGAAAAATCTCGCTCATTTTTCTAAATAAAAGCCTGAAACTATGTCTAAAGCCTGGTCACAGCCTGAGGAAGCCATTGGAAAGGAAATCTTGTTGATACCCCTTTAAATATAAGATATATATATATATATATATATATATATATATATATATATATATATATATATATAATGACTGGCCAGGCAACAAAGATAATTAAAAAAAGATCACTTCTGGGTTAGATTTTCTCAGGTTTTCGCCTGCAGAATCAGTTTTGTTATACTCACAGACAATATTTTGACAGTTTTGGAAACTTTGGAGTGTTTTCTATTCTAATCTGTAAATTATATGCATATTCTACGATCTGGACGGGAGAAATAGTCAATTTACCTTGGGAACGTTATTAAAAAATATATATCTGACCCCTAGTATCAAGAGGTTACTATTCTCTATTCCTCTTCTTCGATTTGACAAGAGGTGAAATTAGATGTCAATCAGCATCAAACTGCCTGTAGCGAATGACATTTTGTGGACACATACAAGAGACTTTTATGTTTTTTTTGTGTGTGTGTGTTACCTGTTTGCTGGTCTCCTGGTCCAGTATTAGGAGCAGATACCCCAGACACCCCTCTGGCTCCGCCCCTGTTACTGTAATAGATATTCATGATCTTTTCCATCTCTTAGAGATATTGTGTTTTATAGTGGTGTCAAAACAACAGTTAGTGTCAAAGTAACCTGTGGATAGACAGTAGATGTTATGACAGTTAACCTGTGGATAGACAGTAGATGTTAGGACAGTTAACCTGTGGATAGACAGTAGATGTTATGACAGTTAACCTGTGGGTAGACAGTAGATTTTATGACAGTTAACCTGTTAGTCCTATAGGGGCAGTATTTCATTTTTGGATAAAAAGACGTGCCCGTTTTAAGCGCAATATTTTGTCACGAAAAGATGCTCGAATATGCTTGGAATTGATAGCTTTGGAAAGAAGACAGTCTTACGTTTCCAGAAATGCAAAGATTTTCACTGTGAGTCCCTTAGAACAAATGTTTCGGGCAAAACCAAGATGTATGACCGA
>NW_027037334.1:0-18754 GCF_034236695.1 Oncorhynchus nerka
GATACACGTCCCTCATCTGGTGGATGGAGGGAGTGAGGATGATGTGTGAGAGAGAAGAGTGTGTGTACATGTCTCTCTGTGTGTGTGGCGAGGAACAGGCATCATGAGGTAAAGGATACACGTCCTTCATCTGATCGATGGAGGGCGTGAGGATGATGTCGTTGATGCTGATGATGTTCTCATGTTTGAAGCGCAGCAGGATCTTAATCTCTCTCAGAGTCCTCTGGCAGTATGTCTGGTGTTCAAACGGACTGATCTTCTTTATCGCCACGCGGACCTTGTTGTCACGGCAATACGCAGAGCTGGGGGGGGGGGTAGAGGCAGGTTAGAGTGAGTGAGAGAGAATCAGCTGAATGTAATTGAAAAAAATCCACTGAATCTAACCACTTTTGAGAAAGTGGAACACACTAAACACAAATCACGTATCTATCCAAAACAGAGGTTCTGGATAAACCACTTATCTAAATCTTTTTGTCGTTGTTACAAAGAACAAATAGCAAAAACACACATCAAATACAAATCTTAGAATCAACTATTAAAGACTATCAGAACTCTGGGCCTCTGAGTGACTCAGTGGTCTAAGGCACTTGTGTTGCAGCTGGCCGCGACCGGGAGATTCATGAGGTGAAGCACAATTGGCCCTATTTCGTCTGAGTTAGGGGAGTGTTTGTCAGGGTGGGATGTCCGTGTCCCATCGCGCTCTTGCGACTCCTGTGGCGGGCAAATGCACTCTGACACGGTCGCCAGTTGTACGGTGTTTCCTCCGACACATTGGTGCGGGTTAAGCAAGCAGTGTGTCACGAAGCAGAGCAGCTTGGGTCGTGGTTCCCGAGGACGCACGGCTCTTGACCTTCGCCTCTCCCGAGTCCGTATGAGAGTTTGTGGTGATGAGACGAGACTAACTACCAATTAGATAAAAATATATTTTTTAAATACATTTTAAAAATAGACTTGAGAACCCACTGGATTCCAGAACCCACTGGATTCCAGAACCCACTGGATTCGTCAATTACATTGAATGAACTACAGGACAAAATTACAAACCCTCCAACCCAAAAAGGCCTGTGGTGTTGATGGTATCCTAAATTAAATTATAAAATATGAATTCCAATTGGCTATACTTTTTAACATCATCCTCAGCTGTGGAATCTTCCCCAATATTTGGAACGAAGGACTGAACCCCCCCAATCCACAACAGTGGAGACAAACAACTACTGTGGGATATCAACAGTAACCTTGGTAAAATCCTCTGCATTATCATTAACAGCAGACTCGTACATTTACTCAGTGAAATCAATGTACTGAGCAAATCACAAAATGGTATTTCACCAAATTACCGTACAACAGACCACGTATTCACCCTGCACACCCTAATTGACAAACAAATCAATAGTCTTCTCATGCCTCGTTTAAAAAACCTGGTGACTCACACTGGGCTGTCACCATGTAACACTGGGCTATACTACACACTACAGTGTTACATGGTGACACACCACAGTGTTACATGGTGACACACCACAGTGTTACATGGTGACACACCACACTGTTACATGGTGACACACCACACTGTTACATGGTGACACACCACAGTGTTACATGGTGACACACCAGTGTTACACCACAGTGTTACATGGTGACACACCACAGTGTTACATGCTGTGTACACACCACAGTGTTACATGGTGACACACCACAGTGTTACATGGTGACACACCACAGTGTTACATGGTGACACACCACAGTGTTACATGGTGACACACCACAGTGTTACATGGTGACACACCACAGTGTTACATGGTGACACACCACAGTGTTACATGGTGACACACCACAGTGTTACATGGTGACACACCACAGTGTTACATACTACAGTGTTACATGGTGACACACCACAGTGTTACATGGTGACATACTACAGTGTTACACACCACAGTGTTACATGGTGACACACCACAGTGTTACATACTACAGTGTTACATGGTGACACACCACAGTGTTACATGGTGACATACTACAGTGTTACACACCACAGTGTTACGTGGTGACACACCACAGTGTTACATGGTGACACACCACAGTGTTACATGGTGACATACTACAGTGTTACATGGTGACACACTACAGTGTTACATGGTGACACACTACAGTGTTACATGGTGACACACTACAGTGTTACATGGTGACACACCACACTGTTACATGGTGACACACCACAGTGTTACATGGTGACACACCACAGTGTTACATGGTGACACACCACACTGTTACATGGTGACACACCACAGTGTTACATGGTGACACACTACAGTGTTACATACCACAGTGTTACTTGGTGACACACTACAGTGTTACATGGTGACATACCACAGTGTTACATGGTGACATACCACAGTGTTACATGGTGACACACCACAGTGTTACATGGTGACACACACAGTGTGGTGACACACCACAGTGTTACATGGTGACACTACAGTGTTACATGGTGACACACCACAGTGTTACATGGTGACACACTACAGTGTTACACACCACAGTGTTACCTGGTGACACACTACAGTGTTACACACCACAGTGTTACATGGTGACACTACAGTGTTACATGGTGACACACCACAGTGTTACATGGTGACACACTACAGTGTTACACACCACAGTGTGACTTGTTAATTGACATACCACATGTGTTACATGTTGTGACACACTGCTATGCTTTATCTTGCCAGGTACCACAGTGTTGCAATGAGAACACCAACTAGTGTTACCTGGTTAAATAAAGGTGAAATAAAAAAAAATTAAAAAAAACAGTGTTACATGGTGACATACCACAGTGTTACATGGTGACACACTACAGTGTTACATGGTGACATACCACAGTGTTACATGGTGACACACCACAGTGTTACATGGTGACACACCACAGTGTTACATGATGACATACCACAGTGTTACATGGTGACATACCACAGTGTTACACACCACAGTGTTACATGGTGACATACCACAGTGTTACACACCACAGTGTTACATGGTGACACACTACAGTGTTACATGGTGACATACCACAGTGTTACATGGTGACACATCACAGTGTTACATACTACAGTGTTACATGGTGACACACCACAGTGTTACATGCTACAGTGTTACATGTTGATGTGTTACATGGTGACACACCACAGTGTTACATAGTGACATACTACAGTGTTACATGGTGACACACCACAGTGTTACATGGTGACACACTACAGTGTTACACACTAGTGTTACACACTAGTGTTACATGGTGACACACTAGTGTTACATGGTGACACACTACAGTGTTACATACCACAGTGTTACATGGTGACACACCACAGTGTTACACACCACAGTGTTACATGGTGACACTACAGTGTTACATGGTGACACACCACAGTGTTACATGGTGACACACATGACAGCATTACAGTGGTATATATGGTGGACACTACAGTGTTACATGGTGACACACCACAGGTTACATGGTGACACACACAGTGTTACACACCACAGTGTTACATGGTGACACACTATGTGACACACACCACAGTGTTACATGGTGACACACTACAGTGTTACACACCACAGTGTTACATGGTGACACACTACAGTGTTACACACCACAGTGTTACATGGTGACACACTACAGTGTTACACACCACAGTGTTACATGGTGACACACTACAGTGTTACACACCACAGTGTTACATGGTGACATACCACAGTGTTACATGGTGACACACTACAGTGTTACATGGTGACATACCACAGTGTTACATGGTGACACACCACAGTGTTACATGGTGACACACCACAGTGTTACATGATGACATACCACAGTGTTACATGGTGACATACCACAGTGTTACACACCACAGTGTTACATGGTGACATACCACAGTGTTACACACCACAGTGTTACATGGTGACACACAGTGTTACACACCACAGTGTTACATGGTGGACACACCACAGCGTTACATGGTGACACATCACAGTGTTACATACTACAGTGTTACATGGTGACACACCACAGTGTTACATGCTACAGTGTTACATGTTGATGTGTTACATGGTGACACACCACAGTGTTACATGGTGACACACTACAGTGTTACACACTAGTGTTACACTCTAGTGTTACATGGTGACACACCACAGTGTTACATGGTGACACACCACAGTGTTACATGGTGACACACTACAGTGTTACATGGTGACATACCACAGTGTTACATGGTGACACACCACAGTGTTACACAGTGTGACACACCACAGTGTTACATGGTGACACACCACAGTGTTACATTGACACACCACAGTGTTACATGGTGACACCACAGTGTTGTGCATGGTGACACACCACAGTGTTACATGGTGACACACCACAGTGTTACATGGTGACACCACAGTGTTACATGGTGACACCACAGTGTTACATTGACATTACCTACATGGTGACACACCACAGTGTTACATGGTGACACACCACAGTGTTACATGGTGACACACCACAGTGTTACATGGGTGACACACCACAGTGTTACACACCAGTGTTACATGGTGACACACCACAGTGTTACATGGTGACACACCACAGTGTTACATGGTGACACACCACAGTGTTACACACCACAGTGTTACATGGTGACACACCACAGTGTTACATGGTGACACACCACAGTGTTACATGGTGACACACCACAGTGTTACATGGTGACACACCACAGTGTTACATGGTGACACACCACAGTGTTACATGGTGACACACCACAGTGTTACATGGTGACACACCACAGTGTTACATGGTGACACACCACAGTGTTACATGGTGACACCACAGTGTTACATGGCATATACACTACAGTGTTATGGTGACATAATTACAGTGTTACATGGTGACATACAATTACACCACAGTGTTACATGGTGACACACCACAGTGTTACATGGTGACACACCACAGTGTTACACACCACAGTGTTACACACCACAGTGTTACATGGTGACACACCACAGTGTTACATGGTGACACACCACAGTGTTACATGGTGACACACCACAGTGTTACACACCACAGTGTTACATGGTGACACACCACAGTGTTACATGGTGACACACCACAGTGTTACACACCACAGTGTTACACACCACAGTGTTACATGGTGACACACCACAGTGTTACATGTTGTGTATGGTGACATACTACAGTGTTACATGGTGACACACATACTACAGTGTTACATGGTGACACACCACAGTGTTGACACACCACAGTGTTACATGGTGACACCACAGTGTTACATGGCACACACTACAGTGTTACACACCACAGTGTTACACACCACAGTGTTACATGGTGACACACCACAGTGTTACATGGTGACACACTACAGTGTTACATAATACAGTGTTACATGGTGACATACCACAGTGTTACATGGTGACACACCACAGTGTTACATGGTACACCACAGTGTTACATGGTGACACCACAGTGTTACATGGTGACACTACCACAGTGTTACACACCACAGTGTTACATGGTGACACCACAGTGTTACATGGTACACCACAGTGTTACATGGGTGACACCACAGTGTTACATGGTGACACACCACAGTGTTATATGGGTGACACACCACAGTGTTACATGGTGACATACCACAGTGTTACATGGTGACACACCAGTGTTACATGGGTGACACACCACAGTGTTACATGGTGACATACTACAGTGTTACATGGTACACACCACAGTGTTACATGGTGACATACCTGCCAGACACACACTACAGTGTTACACACCACAGTGTTACATGGTGACACACCACAGTGTTACATGGTGACACACTACAGTGTTACACACCACAGTGTTACATGGTGACACACCACAGTGTGGTACACACAGTGTTACACACAGTGTTACATGGTGACACACCACAGTGTTACACACCACAGTGTTACATGGTGACACACCACAGTGCGGGACATGGTGACACTACAGTGTTACACACCACAGTGTTACATACTACAGTTACTATGGGTGTGACACACCACAGTGTTACATGGTGACACACCACAGTGTTACACACCACAGTGTTACATGCAGACACACCACAGTGTTACATGGTGACACACTACAGTGTTACACTAGTGTTACACAGTGTTACATGGTGACACACCACAGTGTTGGTGACGCACCACAGTGTTACATGGTGACACACCACAGTGCTAGTGTTACACACTAGTGTTACACTTCAGTGTTACATGGTGACACCACAGTGTTACACACCACAGTTACATGGTGACACACCACAGTGTTACACACCACAGTGTTACATGGTGACACACCACAGTGTTACATGGTGACACACCACAGTGTTACATGGTGACACACCACAGTGTTACATGGTGACACACCACAGTGTTACATGGGTGACACACCACAGTGTTACACACCACAGTGTTACATTACACACCACAGTGTTACATGGTGACACACCAGTGTTACACACCACAGTGTTACATGGTGACACCACAGTGTTACATGGTGACACACTACAGTGTTACATACTACAGTGTTACATGGTGACATACCACAGTGTTACATGGTGACACACCACAGTGTTACATGGTGACATACCACAGTGTTAAGTATGGGTGACATATTACAGTGTTACATGGTGACACACCACAGTGTTACATGGTGACACACTAGTGTTACATGGTGCTACAGTGTTACATGGTGACACACCACAGTGTTACATGGTGACACACTACAGTGGTACATGGTGACACACCACAGTGTTACATGGTGACATACCACAGTGTTACATGGTGACACTACAGTGTTACCACTACAGTGTTACATGGTGACACACTACAGTGTTACATGGTGACACACCACAGTGTTACATGTTACATGGTGACACACCACAGTGTTACATACTACAGTGTTATGGTGACACACCACAGTGTTACATGGGTGACACACTACAGTGTTACATGGTGACACACCACAGTGTTACATGGTGACACACTACAGTGTTACATGGTGACACACCACAGTGTTACATGGTGACACACACCACAGTGCTACATGGTGACACACCACAGTGTTATATGGGTGTGACACATTACAGTGTTACATGGTGACACACCACAGCATGGTGACACACCACAGTGTTACATGGTGACACACCACAGTGTTACATGGTGACACACCACAGTGTTACATGGTGACACACCACAGTGTTACATATGACACACTACACAGTGTTACATGGCACACCACAGTGTTACATGGTGACACACAGTGTTACAGTGTTACACATGGTGACACACCACAGTGTTACATGGTGACACACCACAGTGTTACATGGTGACACACCACAGTGTTACACCACAGTGACACACACAGTGTTTACACAATTAGTGTTACATGTGGCATGACACCACAGTGACACACCACAGTGTTACATGGTGACACACCACAGTGTTACACACCACAGTGTTACATGGACAAGCACCACAGTGTTACATGGTGACACACCACATGGTGACACACCACATGGTGACACACCACATGGTGACACACCACATGGTGACACACCACATGGTGACACACCACATGGTGACACACCACATGGTGACACACCACATGGTGACACACCACAGTGTTACACACCACAGTGTTACATGGTGACACACCACAGTACATATGGTGACACACTATGTTGTTACACACCACACAGTGTTACACACCACGGTGACACACCACAGTGTTACACACCACAGTGTTACATGGTGACACACCAGTGTTACATGGTGACACACCACAGTGTTACACACTAGTGTTACATGGTGACACACCACAGTGTTACATGGTGACACACCACAGTGTTACATGGTGACACACCACAGTGTTACATGGTGACACACCACAGTGTTACATGGTGACACACCACAGTGTTACATGGTGACACACCACAGTGTTACATGGTGACACACCACAGTGTTACATGGTGACACACATACAGTGTTACAGTGGTGACACACCACAGTGTTACATGGTGACACACCACAGCGTTACATGGTGACACACCACAGTGTTACATGGTGACACACCACAGTGTTACATGGTGACACACCACAGTGTTACATGGTGACACACTACAGTGTTACATGGTGACACACCACAGTGTTACATGGTGACACACCACAGTGTTACATGGTGACACACCACAGTGTTACATGGTGACAAGTATACACAGTGTTACATGGTGACACACCACAGTGTTACATGGTGACACACCACAGTGTTACATGGTGACACACCACAGTGTTACATGGTGACACACCACAGTGTTACACACCACAGTGTTACATGGTGACACACCACAGTGTTACACACCACAGTGTTACATGGTGACACACCACAGTGTTACACACCACAGTGTTACATGGTGACACACCACAGTGTTACACACCACAGTGTTACATGGTGACACACCACAGTGTTACACACCACAGTGTTACATGGTGACACACCACAGTGTTACACACCACAGTGTTACATGGTGACACACCACAGTGTTACACACCACAGTGTTACACATGCAGTGACACACCACAGTGTTGACACACCACAGTGTTACATTTGTGACACACCACAGTGTTTACACACCACAGTGTTAAGTCATGCAATGACACACCACAGTGTTACATGGTACACACCACAGTGTTACATGGTGACACACCACAGTGTTACACACACCACAGTGTTACATGGTGACACACCACAGTGTTTACACACCACAGTGTTACATGGTGACAGTGTTACATACTACAGTGTTACATTACACACCACAGTGTTACATAGACACACACAGTGTTACATGGTGACACACCACAGTGTTACATGGTGACACTACAGTGTTACATACTACAGTGTTACATGGTGACATACCACAGTGTTACATGGTGACACACCACAGTGTTACATGGTGACACACCACAGTGTTACATGGTGACACACCACAGTGTTACATGGTGACACACCACAGTGTTACATGGTGACACACCACAGTGTTACATGGTGACAGACCACAGTGTTACATGGTGACAGACCACAGTGTTACATGGTGACAGACCACAGTGTTACATGGTGACACACCACAGTGTTACATGGTGACACACCACAGTGTTACATGGTGACACACCACAGTGTTACATGGTGATGCTGACCAGTGTTACATGGTGACACACCACAGTGTTACATGGGACACATTACAGTGTTACAGTGGTTACACACTACAGTGTTACATGGTGACACACTACAGTGTTTACATGGTGACACACTACAGTGTTACATGGTGACACACTACAGTGTTACATGGTGACACACTACAGTGTTACATGGTGACACACTCACAGTGTTACATGGTGACACACTACAGTGTTACATGGTGACACACCACAGTGTTACATGGTGACATACTACAGTGTTACATGGTGACACCACAGTGTTACATGGTGACACACAGTGTTACATGGTGACACACCACAGTGTTACATGGTGACACCACAGTGTTACATGGTGACACACCACAGTGTTATATGGTGACACACTACAGTGTTACATGGTGACACACTACAGTGTTACATGGTGACACACTACAGTGTTACATGGTGACACACTACAGTGTTACATGGTGACACACCCACAGTGTTACATGGTGACACACCACAGTATTACATGGTGACACACTACAGTGTTACATGGTGACACACTACAGTATTACATGGTGACATACTTACAGTGTTACATGGTGACACACCACAGTGTTTACATGGTGACACACCACAGTGTTACATGGTGACACACCACAGTGTTACATGGTGACACACTACAGTGTTACATGGTGACACACTACAGTGTTACATGGTGACACACTCACAGTGTTACATGCATGTATGGTGACACACTACAGTGTTACATGGTGACACACTACAGTGTTATGGCATATACTACAGTGTTAATGCAGACACTACAGTGTTACATGGTGACACACTACAGTGTTACATGGTGACACACTACAGTGTTACATGGTGACACACTACAGTGTTACATGGGTGACACACTACAGTGTTACATACACAGTGTTACATACTTACAGTGTTACATGACCTGACGAGATGCTAAAGGAACAATTGTCCAGACAGAGGATTGAGTTACTATGAATTGACAGTTTATTAACCCAACTTAACACAGGCTACTGTTTGGCCTTTACGCTCACTTTCAAATAAAACCAAAGATATTCCCCACAAGCCAACAGTGACCTTCTTCGTGAAGCCCAGATGTAAGAGAGAGAACAAAGGCTAAACCTCGCCTTAACTTCCATTGCCCCCACCCTCGACGCCCACTCCGCCAACCACCAGGATGCCCGGCATCAGAACATCCCAGGCATTCCCGTGATTGGCAGATAGCAGGTTGATTGGCATGTCGGACCCGAACACTGGGAACTGGTAAGTACAACACAACCAGCTACTAGCCGAACACATAACACACAGCTGTCTGTGCAGGTCGCTACAGTATGGGTCGCCACACAGTATGTTAAAAGACATGAGTGAAACATTGAAACGTTAACATTAAATTAGATCTGTAACCGCCAACTATTATAAAGACTATGAATGAACATTTTTACACGTTCAATTCTTACTTTACAGTTTTACAACTTTCCGGTTTCAGATCTTTTGTTAGGCAGACACAAACTTTTGCCAGTAATGTGGCACCTGTAAAGGACATGAACAGAAGTTAGTTAGTTGGATCAAACCACTCTTGGCCCAGTAGTTAGAGTTGCTTCGCAGCCTGGTTTCATTTCGAAATAAGTCGAGAGCTGGTTTAGAACTGCATTCAATAACGACATTACACCACTAGATGGCGGAGTAAAGGACCTTCAGCAAATGACTTTAGTGTGAGAATGATAAAAGACACAGAAGAGGTTAGAATAACCACCTGAGCTACAAAATAGACAGTAAATATCATTTAGGCCGATTCCACTATGTAAATATGCCATGCTGTTACCATATAAATTGCATAATTTATTTTTTATAGCCGCATGGGGCTACTGTGGTCACCAAAAATGAATCACACTTGTTCCAGTATTTGGGAGCATGGACTGCAATATTAGGCATTTTGACTGTTGTATTAGTGAATTCCACTCTGTATGGAGGCTTGTTCAAAACCATTTCCGTTGCACAACCCCATTAGGGCAGAGGCTATATCCAGATCAATAAATGAGACAAAACAAAAATATTGATGAAGTCCTTAGCTATTTAACTCAGGACAGGTTATAGCCCAGGGGTCCCAAAATGGACCATCTGCAGCCCAGGGGTCCCAAATGGGACCATCTGCAGCCCAGGGGTCCCAAATGGACCATCTGCAGCCCAGGTCCCAAAGGGCCCAGTCCCAAATGGACCATCTGCAGCCCAGGGGTCCCAAATGGACCATCTGCAGCCTGTTTATATTGCCAGATTTCCCTTTCCACCACTGCATGTGTTTCATCAACTATTCTGTTTACCATTTAGTTAGAGGCCTGTGAGCTAAGGGGTTAGGGTTAGAGGCCTGTGAGCTGGGGTTAGGGTTAGAGGCCTGTGAGCTGGGGTTAGGGTTAGGGCTGGGGTTAGAGTTGTTTACCATTTAGTTAGGAGGCCCGTGAGCTGGGGTTAGGGTTAGGGCTGGGGTTAGAGTTGTTTTACCATTTAGTTAGAGGCCTGTGAGCTGGGGTTAGGTTAGAGGCCTGTGAGCTGGGTTAAAGAAAGGGTTGTTTACCATTTAGTTAGAGGCTCAGAGCTGGGGTTAGGGTTAGGGGTTAGAGGCCTAGAGCTGGGGTTAGGGTTAGGGTTAGAGGCCTGTGAGGCCAGTTAGGTTAGGGCTGGGGTTAGGGTTGTTTACCATTTAGTTAGAGGCCTGTGAGCTGGGGTTAGGGTTAGGGTTAGAGGCCTGTGAGCTGGCGTTAGGGTTAGGGTTAGAGGCCTGTGAGCTGGGGTTAGGGTTAGGGTTAGAGGCCTGTGAGCTGGGGTTAGGGTTAGGGTTAGAGGCCTGTGAGCTGGGGTTAGGGTTAGGGGCCTGTGAGCTGGGGTTAGGGTTAGGGGCCTGTGAGCTGGGGTTAGGGTTAGGGTTAGAGGCCTGTGAGCTGGGGTTAGGGTTAGGGCTGGGGTTAGGGTTGTTTACCATTTAGTTAGAGGCCTGTGAGCTGGGGTTAGGGTTAGGGTTAGAGGCCTGTGAGCTGGGGGTTAGGGTTAGGGTTAGAGGCCTGTGAGCTGGGGTTAGGGTTAGGGTTAGAGGCCTGTGAGCTGGGGTTAGGAGTTAGGGTTAGAGGCCTGTGAGCTGGGGTTAGGGTTAGGGCTGGGGTTAGGGTTGTTTACCATTTAGTTAGAGGCCTGTGAGCTGGGGTTAGGGTTAGGGGCCTGTGAGCTGGGGTTAGGGTTAGGGTTAGAGGCCTGTGAGCTGGGGGTTAGGGTTAGGGTTAGAGGCCTGTGAGCTGGGGTTAGGGTTAGGGTTAGAGGCCTGTGAGCTGGGGTTAGGGTTAGGGCTGGGGTTAGGGTTGTTTACCATTTAGTTAGAGGCCTGTGAGCTGGGGTTAGGGTTAGGGTTAGAGGCCTGTGAGCTGGGAGTTAGGGTTAGGGTTAGAGGCCTGTGAGCTGGGGTTAGGGTTAGGGCTGGGGTTAGGGTTAGAGGCCTGTGAGCTGGGGTTAGGGTTAGGGTTAGAGGCCTGTGAGCTGGGGTTAGGGTTAGGGCTGGGGTTAGGGTTGTTTACCATTTAGTTAGAGGCCTGTGAGCTGGGGTTAGGGTTAGGGTTAGAGGCCTGTGAGCTGGGGTTAGGGTTAGGGTTAGAGGCCTGTGAGCTGGGGTTAGGGTTAGGGTTAGAGGCCTGTGAGCTGGGGTTAGGGTTAGGGTTAGAGGCCTGTGAGCTGGGGTTAGGGTTAGGGTTAGAGGCCTGTGAGCTGGGGTTAGGGTTAGAGGCCTGTGAGCTGGGAGTTAGGGTTAGGGCTGGGGTTAGGGTTGTTTACCATTTAGTTAGAGGCCTGTGAGCTGGGGTTAGGGTTAGGGTTAGAGGCCTGTGAGCTGGGGTTAGGGTTAGGGCTGGGGTTAGGGTTGTTTACCATTTAGTTAGAGGCCTGTGAGCTGGGGTTAGGGTTAGAGGCCTGTGAGCTGGGGTTAGGGTTAGGCCTGGGGTTAGGGTTGTTTACCATTTAGTTAGAGGCCTGTGAGCTGGGGTTAGGGTTAGGGTTAGAGGCCTGTGAGCTGGGGTTAGGGTTAGGGTTAGAGGCCTGTGAGCTGGGGTTAGGGTTAGGGTTAGAGGCCTGTGAGCTGGGGTTAGGGTTAGGGTTAGAGGCCTGTGAGCTGGGGTTAGGGTTAGGGTTAGAGGCCTGTGAGCTGGGGTTAGGGTTAGGGCTGGGGTTAGGGTTGTTTACTATTTAGTTAGAGGCCTGTGAGCTGG
This sequence comes from Oncorhynchus nerka, assembly GCF_034236695.1. NCBI lineage: Eukaryota > Metazoa > Chordata > Actinopteri > Salmoniformes > Salmonidae > Oncorhynchus > Oncorhynchus nerka. The sequence continues at coordinate 13,530 of NW_027037334.1, forward strand.
GGTTAGGGTTAGGTTGAGGTCAGAGCTGGGGTTAGGGTTAGGGTTAGAGGCCTGGGGAGCTGGGGTTGGCTATAGGGCTGGGGTTAGGGGTTGTTTACCATTTAGTTAGAGGCCTGTGAGCTGGGTTAGGTTAGGGCTGGGGTTAGGTTGTTTACCATTTAGTTAGAGGGCCTGTGAGCTGGGGTTAGGGTTAGGGTTAGAGGCCTGTGAGCTGGGGTTAGGTTGGGGTTAGGGTGGTTTTTACCATTTAGTTAGGAGGCCTGTGAGCTGGGGTTAGGGTTAGGGATAGAGGTTGGGGTTAGGGATGAAGTTGATTGGTTTACCATTTAGTTAGAGGCCTGTGAGCTGGGGTTAGGGTTGAGTTAGAGGGTTAGGGTTAGGGTTGTTTACCATTTAGTTAGAGGCCTGAGCCAGGTTGGGGTTAGGAGCCTGTGAGCTGGTTGGGTTAGGGTTGTTTACCATTTAGTTAGGAAGGCCTGTGAGCTGGGGTTAGGAGTTAGAGGCCTGTGAGCTGGGGTTAGAGGTTAGGGCTTTAGGGTTAGGGTTGTTTACCATTTAGTTAGAGGCCTGTGAGCTGGGGTTAGGGTTAGGGCTGGGGTTAGGGTTGTTTACACCACTTAGTTAGAGGCCTGTGAGCTGGGGTTAGGGTTAGGGGCCTGAGCTGGGGGTTAGGGTTAGGGCTGGGGTTAGGGTTGTTTTACCATTTAGTTAGAGGCCTGTGAGCTGGGGTTAGGGTTAGGGGCCTGAGCTGGGGTTAGGGTTAGGGCTGGGGTTAGGGTTGTTTTTACCATTTAGTTAGAGCCTGTGAGCTGGGGTTCGGGTTAGGGTTAGAGGCCATGAGCTGGGAGGTTAGGGTTAGGGCTGGGGTTGGGTTGTTTACCATTTAGTTAGAGGCCTGTGAGCCTGGGGTTGGGGTTAGGGTTAGAGGCCTGTGAGCTGGGAGTTAGGGTTAGGGCTGGGGTTAGGGTTAGGGATGGGGTTAGGGTTAGGGATGGGGTTAGGGTTAGGGTTGTTTACCATTTAGTTAGAGGCCTGTGAGCTGGGGTTAGGGTTAGGGTTAGAGGGTTAGGGTTAGGGTTGTTTACCATTTAGTTAGAGGCCTGTGAGCTGGGGTTAGGGTTAGGGGCCTGTGAGCTGGGGTTAGGGTTAGGGTTGTTTACCATTTAGTTAGAGGCCTGTGAGCTGGGGTTAGGGTTAGGGCTGGGGTTAGGGTTAGGGTTGTTTACCATTTAGTTAGAGGCCTGTGAGCTGGGGTTAGGGTTAGGGTTAGAGGCCTGTGAGCTGGGGTTAGGGTTAGGGTTAGGGTTGGGGTTAGGGTTAGGGATGGGGTTAGGGATGGGGTTAGGTTTAGGGTTGTTTACCATTTAGTTAGAGGCCTGTGAGCTGGGGTTAGGGTTAGGGGCCTGTGAGCTGGGGTTAGGGTTGTTTACCATTTAGTTAGAGGCCTGTGAGCTGGGGTTAGGGTTAGGGCTGGGGTTAGGGTTAGGGTTGTTTACCATTTAGTTAGAGGCCTGTGAGCTGGGGTTAGGGTTAGGGTTAGAGGCCTGTGAGCTGGGGTTGGGGTTAGGTATAGAGGCCTGTGAGCTGGGGTTAGGGTTAGGGTTGTTTACCTTTTAGTTAGAGGCCTGTGAGCTGGGGTTAGGGTTAGGGTTGTTTACCATTTAGTTAGAGGCCTGTGAGCTGGGGTTAGGGTTAGGGGTTAGGGTTAGGGTTGTTTACCATTTAGTTAGAGGCCTGTGAGCTGGGGTTAGGGTTAGGCTTGTTTACCATTTAGTTAGAGGCCTGTGAGCTGGGGTTAGGGTTAGGGTTGTTTACCATTTAGTTAGAGGCCTGTGAGCTGGGGTTAGGGTTAGGCTTAGGGTTGTTTACCATTTAGTTAGAGGCCTGTGAGCTGGGGTTAGGGTTAGGGGCCTGTGAGCTGGGGTTAGGGCTGGGGTTAGGGTTGTTTACCATTTAGTTAGAGGCCTGTGAGCTGGGGTTAGGGTTAGGGTTAGAGGCCTGTGAGCTGGGAGTTAGGGTTAGGGTTAGAGGCCTGTGAGCTGGGGTTAGGGTTAGGGCTGGGGTTAGGGTTGTTTACCATTTAGTTAGAGGCCTGTGAGCTGGGGTTAGGGTTAGGGTTAGAGGCCTGTGAGCTGGGGTTAGGGTTAGGGCTGGGGTTAGGGTTGTTTACCATTTAGTTAGAGGCCTGTGAGCTGGGGTTAGGGTTAGAGGCCTGTGAGCTGGGAGTTAGGGTTAGGGCTGGGGTTAGGGATGGGGTTAGGGTTAGGGATGGGGTTAGGGTTGTTTTACCATTTTAGTTAGAGGCCTGTGAGCTGGGGTTAGGGTTAGGGTTGTTTACCATTTAGTTAGAGGCCTGTGAGCTGGTGTTAGGGTTAGGGCTGGGGTTAGGGTTAGGGTTGTTTACCACTTTAGTTAGAGGCCTGTGAGCTGGGGTTAGGGTTAGGGTTAGAGGCCTGTGAGCTGGGGTTAGGGTTAGGGTTAGGTATAGAGGCCTGTGAGCTGGGGTTAGGGTTAGGGTTGTTTACCATTTAGTTAGAGGCCTGTGAGCTGGGGTTAGGGTTAGGGTTGTTTACCATTTAGTTAGAGGCCTGTGAGCTGGGGTTAGGGTTAGGGTTGTTTACCATTTAGTTAGAGGCCTGTGAGCTGGGGTTAGGGTTAGGGGTGTTTACCATTTAGTTAGAGGCCTGTGAGCTGGGGTTAGGGTTGTTTACCATTTAGTTAGAGGCCTGTGAGCTGGGGTTAGGGTTAGGGTTGTTTACCATTTAGTTAGAGGCCTGTGAGCTAGGGTTAGGGTTAGGGTTGTTTACCATTTAGTTTGAGGCCTGTGAGCTGGGGTTAGGGTTAGGGGCCTGTGAGCTGGGGTTAGGGTTAGGGTTGTTTACCATTTAGTTAGAGGCCTGTGAGCTGGGGTTAGGGTTAGGGCTGGGGTTAGGGTTAGGGTTGTTTACCATTTAGTTAGAGGCCTGTGAGCTGGGAGTTAGGGTTAGGGTTAGAGGCCTGTGAGCTGGGGTTAGGGTTAGGTATAGAGGCCTGTGAGCTGGGGTTAGGGTTAGGTATAGAGGCCTGTGAGCTGGGGTTAGGGTTAGGGTTGTTTACCATTTAGTTAGAGGCCTGTGAGCTGGGGTTAGGGTTAGAGGTTAGGTTTAGGGTTGTTTACCATTTAGTTAGAGGCCTGTGAGCTGGGGTTAGGGTTAGGCTTAGGGTTGTTTACCATTTAGTTAGAGGCCTGTGAGCTGGGAGTTAGGGTTAGGCTTAGGGTTGTTTACCATTTGAAGGGAGCCCTGTAATAAGGGTTAGGGTCTCTCTTTAAGAGGAGCCCTGTAATACAGAGGTTAGGGTCTCTCTTTAGGGAGCCTGTAATAAGGGGTTAGGGTCTCTCTTTAGGGGAGCCCTGTAATAAGGGTTAGGGTCTCTCTTTAGGGGAGCCCTGTAATAAGGGTTAGGGTCTCTCTTAAGGGAGCCCTGTAATAAAAACAGTTACAGAACACAAATAAGAGTTCAACAATTATTCCACAAGATACCAGTACCCAAAACTATCGCCTCAAATTGCGACGCCTACAAGTTGAAGGCCTATTTTGTATTTGGAAAAACCTAAAAATGAAACAATGAATTCAAGTGATCGGCTAAAGACACACATGGATTTCAATAAACAACTGGATAAGAGCATTCTATTCTCAGATTTAATTCCTACTGCAACGCAGACAAATGACTGAATGAAACTGCATTTTGGATAAGGGGCTCAGTAAGTCAGCATTTCACTGTGCGGTCTACTACACCTGTTGTATTCAGCATTTCACTGTGAGGTCTACTACACCTGTTGTATTCAGCATTTCACTGTGAGGTCTACTACACCTGTTGTATTCAGCATTTCACTGTGAGGTCTACTACACCTGTTGTATTCAGCATTTCACTGTGAGGTCTACTACACCTGTTGTATTCAGCATTTCACTGTGAGGTCTACTACACCTGTTGTATTCAGCATTTCACTGTAAGGTCTACTACACCTGTTGTATTCAGCATTTCACTGTAAGGTCTACTACACCTGTTGTATTCAGCATTTCACTGTGAGGTCTACTACACCTGTTGTATTCAGCATTTCACTGTGAGTCTACTACACCTGTTGTATTCAGCATTTCACTGTGAGGTCTACTACACCTGTTGTATTCAGCATTTCACTGTGAGGTCTACTACACCTGTTGTATTCAGCATTTCACTGTAAGGTCTACTACACCTGTTGTATTCAGCATTTCACTGTGAGGTCTACTACACCTGTTGTATTCAGCATTTCACTGTAAGGTCTACTACACCTGTTGTATTCAGCATTTCACTGTAAGGTCTACCTACACCTGTTGTATTCAGCATTTCACTGTGAGGTCTACTACACCGGTTGTATTACGGTTGTAGACTAGTACAATTTGATAACACACTGAACTGAATGAAGGATGAATTAAAATGTTGAAACGTGTCGAACGATGCCCTGCACTTCACTTGGCTAGTATGCATATAGTCCTACATTATATAACGACTATCTGGCTGCAGGCCTGCAGAAGGACATCTGAGGTTTGAGTTTTTTTTTCCCGAAGGCGTATGGTGCTGCATGGAACAAGCTCTTCAACTGTCGCGATGGAGGGAATAGCCTATACAGAGACTACCTAAGACCACGGCAACAGAGTTATTGCAATGTGTGATAATAAGCTTATGTCAGACTTAGTCTCTGTTTAAAACTCTCCCTGGTTCATTTCAAAAAGGCCTTGTGTTCATGACCAGATTCATATAAAATCATGTCAAATTATTTTACATTGATATTAAACCCTGCTACAGAATATGCTTTGGCAAGATTGAGTGACGAAATAAATGTACAAATATTCAACAACAACAAAAATACTTTGAGTGGAAAAGGGCATACATAGAATACATAGAATACATAGAATACATAGAATACATAGATCATAGAATACATAGAATACATAGAATACATAGATCATAGAATACATAGAATACATAGAATACATAGAATACATAGATCATAGAATACATAGAATACATAGATCATAGAATACATAGAATACATAGAATACATAGATCATAGAATACATAGAATACATAGAATACATAGAATACATAGATCATAGAATACATAGAATACATAGAATACATAGAATACATAGAATACATAGAATACATAGAATACATAGAATATAGATCATAGAATACATAGAATACAT
>NW_027037335.1:0-18775 GCF_034236695.1 Oncorhynchus nerka
GGAAGTGTTTGTCCTGTGTGTCAGTGTGTGTCTAGAAAACAAGTCCACAGGGCCTTGGCCTGGCCTAGTTTGTTTCTGTCACCAGCTGGTTCTGTCTCTCTCCAGGGCAGCTAAACTCCCACGTCTGGCTTATGGTGTTTGAATATTTCAAGAGTGATGTTTTGCGGGGACATGATATGCTCTCCTCTCGGTACTCCCATCTCTGTCCCAGATTGAGTTAACGTCTGCAGGAGAGAGAAGGCTAATATCAGAGGGAGTAGAGTAGCCTAGTCTGGATCTACTGTAGTGTCTGTCTGTCTGTCTGTCTGTCTGTCTGTCTGTCTGTCTGTCTGTCTTTTCTTTTTTCTTTCAGTCTGTCTGTCTGTCTGTCAGTGACAAGCCCTCATGTGGAGTTGAGACAGCAGTCTGACTGTCAGTGACAAGCCCTCATATGTGGAGTTGAGACAGCAGTCTGTCTCTGTGTGTCTCTGAATGGATGTTTTTTACTAACAAACACATAATAAACAGATAGAAACCGTAGTAAACCACTAACCACTAGTAATACCTCTCACTAACCACTAACCACTAACCACTAGTAATACCTCTCACTAACCACTAACCACTAGTAATACCTCTCACTAACCACTAACCACTAACCACTAGTAATACCTCTCACTAACCACTAACCACTAACCACTAGTAATACCTCTCACTAACCACTAACCACTAACCACTAGTAATACCTCTCACTAACCACTAACCACTAACCACTAGTAATACCTCTCACTAACCACTAACCACTAGTAATACCTCTCACTAACCACTAACCACTAACCACTAGTAATACCTCTCACTAACCACTAACCACTAACCACTAGTAATACCTCTCACTAACCACTAACCACTAGTAATACCTCTCACTAACCACTAACCACTAACCACTAGTAATACCTCTCACTAACCACTAACCACTAACCACTAGTAATACCTCTCACTAACCACTAACCACTAACCACTAGTAATACCTCTCACTAACCACTAACCACTAACCACTAGTAATACCTCTCACTAACCACTAACCACTAGTAATACCTCACACTAACCACTAACCACTAGTAATACCTCTCACTAACCACTAACCACTAGTAATACCTCTCACTAACCACTAACCACTAGTAATACCTCACACTAACCACTAACCACTAGTAATACCTCTCACTAACCACTAGTAACACCTCTCACTAACCACTAACCACTAGTAACACCTCTCACTAACCACTAACCACTAGTAACACCTTTCACTCACCACTAACCACTAGTAACACCTCTCACTAACCACTAGTAACACCTCTCACTAACCACTAGTAACACCTCTCACTAACCACTAACCACTAACCACTAACCACTAGTAACACCTCTCACTAACCACTAACCACTAGTAACACCTTTCACTCACCACTAACCACTAGTAACACCTCTCACTAACCACTAACCACTAGTAACACCTCTCACTAACCACTAGTAACACCTCTCACTAACCACTAACCACTAACCACTAGTAACACCTCTCACTAACCACTAACCACTAGTAACACCTTTCACTCACCACTAACCACTAGTAACACCTCTCACTAACCACTAACCACTAGTAACACCTCTCACTAAACACTAACCACTAACCACTAGTAACACATCTCACTAACCACTAAACACTAGTAACACCTCTCACTAACCACTAAACACTAGTAACATCTCTCACTAAACACTAGTAACACCTCTTACTAACCACTAAATACTAGTAACACCTCTCACTAACCACTAAACACTAGTAACATCTCTCACTAAACACTAGTAACATCTCTCACTAAACACTAAATACTAGTAACACCTCTCACTAACCACTAAACACTAGTAACACCTCTCACTAACCACTAAACACTAGTAACACCTCTCACTAACCACTAGTAACACCTCTCACTAAACACTAGTAACACCTCTCACTAACCACTAAACAGTAGTAACACCTCTCACTAACCACTAGTAACACCTCTCACTAACCACTAAACACTAGTAACACCTCTCACTAACCACTAAACACTAGTAACACCTCTCACTAAACACTAGTAACACCTCTCACTAAACACTAGTAACACCTCTCACTAACCACTAAACACTAGTAACACCTCTCACTAACCACTAAACACTAGTAACACCTCTCACTAACCACTAGTAACACCTCTCACTAAACACTAGTAACACCTCTCACTAACCACTAAACAGTAGTAACACCTCTCACTAACCACTAGTAACACCTCTCACTAACCACTAAACACTAGTAACACCTCTCACTAAACACTAGTAACACCTCTCACTAAACACTAGTAACACCTCTCACTAAACACTAGTAACACCTCTCACTAACCACTAAACAGTAGTAACACCTCTCACTAACCACTAGTAACACCTCTCACTAACCACTAAACAGTAGTAACACCTCTCACTAACCACTAGTAACACCTCTCACTAACCACTAACCACTAGTAACACCTCTCACTAACCACTAGTAACACATCTCACTAACCACTAAACACTAGTAACACCTCTCACTAACCACTAAACACTAGTGACACCTCTCACTAACCACTAAACACTAGTGACACCTCTCACTAACCACTAAACACTAGTAACACCTCTCACTAACCACTGAACACTAGTAACACCTCTCACTAACCACTAAACACTAGTAACACCTCTCACTAACCACTGAACACTAGTAACACCTCTCACTAACCACTAAACAGTAGTAACACCTCTCACTAACCACTAGTAACACCTCTCACTAACCACTAACCACTAGTAACACCTCTCACTAACCACTAGTAACACATCTCACTAACCACTAAACACTAGTAACACCTCTCACTAACCACTAAACACTAGTGACACCTCTCACTAACCACTAAACACTAGTAACACCTCTCACTAACCACTAAACACTAGTAACACCTCTCACTAACCACTAAACACTAGTAACACCTCTCACTAACCACTAAACACTAGTAACACCTCTCACTAACCACTAGTAACACCTCTCACTAACCACTAGTAACACCTCTCACTAACCACTAGTAACACCTCTCACTATACACTAGTAACACCTCTCACTAACCACTAAACACTAGTAACACCTCTCACTAACCACTAAACACTAGTAACACCTCTCACTAACCACTAGTAACACCTCTCACTAACCACTAAACACTAGTAACACCTCTCACTAACCACTAAACACTAGTAACACCTCTCACTAAACACTAGTAACACCTCTCACTAACCACTAAACACTAGTAACACCTCTCACTAACCACTAAACACTAGTAACACCTCTCACTAACCACTAAACACTAGTAACACCTCTCACTAACCACTAGTAACACCTCTCACTAACCACTAAACACTAGTAACACCTCTCACTAACCACTAAACACTAGTAACACCTCTCACTAAACACTAGTAACACCTCTCACTAACCACTAAACACTAGTAACACCTCTCACTAACCACTAAACACTAGTAACACCTCTCACTAACCACTGAACACTAGTAACACCTCTCACTAACCACTAAACACTAGTAACACCTCTCACTAACCACTAAACACTAGTAACACCTCTCACCTCTCACTAACCACTGAACACTAGTAACACCTCTCACTAACCACTAAACACTAGTAACACCTCTCACTAACCACTAGTAACACCTCTCACTAACCACTAAACACTAGTAACATCTCTCACTAAACACTAGTAACACATCTCACTAACCACTAGTAACACCTCTCACTAACCACTAAACACTAGTAACACCTCTCACTAACCACTAAACACTAGTAACACCTCTCACTAACCACTAAACACTAGTAACACCTCTCACTAACCACTAGTAACACCTCTCACTAAACACTAGTAACACCTCTCACTAACCACTAGTAACACCTCTCACTATACACTAGTAACACCTCTCACTAACCACTAGTAACACCTCTCACTATACACTAGTAACACCTCTCACTAACCACTAGTAACACCTCTCACTAAACACTAGTAACACCTCTCACTAACCACTAGTAACACCTCTCACTAAACACTAGTAACACCTCTCACTAACCACTAGTAACACCTCTCACTAACCACTAAACACTAGTAACACCTCTCACTAACCACTAGTAACACCTCTCACTAAACACTAGTAACACCTCTCACTAACCACTAAACACTAGTAACACCTCTCACTAACCACTAAACACTAGTAACACCTCTCACTAACCACTAAACACTAGTAACACCTCTCACTAACCACTAAACACTAGTAACACCTCTCACTAACCACTAGTAACACCTCTCACTAACCACTGAACACTAGTAACACCTCTCACTAACCACTAAACACTAGTAACACCTCTCACTAACCACTAAACACTAGTAACACCTCTCACTAAACACTAGTAACACCTCTCACTAACCACTAAACACTAGTAACACCTCTCACTAACCACTAAACACTAGTAACACCTCTCACTAAACACTAGTAACACCTCTCACTAACCACTAAACACTAGTAACACCTCTCACTAACCACTAAACACTAGTAACATCTCTCACTAAACACTAGTAACACCTCTCACTAACCACTGAACACTAGTAACACCTCTCACTAACCACTAAACACTAGTAACATCTCTCACTAAACACTAGTAACACCTCTCACTAACCACTAAACACTAGTAACACCTCTCACTATACACTAGTAACACCTCTCACTAACCACTAAACACTAGTAACACCTCTCACTAACCACTAAACACTAGTAACACCTCTCACTATACACTAAACACTAGTAACACCTCTCACTAACCACTAAACACTAGTAACACCTCTCACTAACCACTAAACACTAGTAACACCTCTCACCTCTCACTAACCACTAAACACTAGTAACACCTCTCACTAACCACTAAACACTAGTAACACCTCTCACTAACCACTAAACACTAGTAACACCTCTCACTAACCACTAAACACTAGTAACACCTCTCACTAACCACTAGTAACACCTCTCACTAACCACTGAACACTAGTAACACCTCTCACTAACCACTAAACACTAGTAACACCTCTCACTAACCACTAAACACTAGTAACACCTCTCACTAAACACTAGTAACACCTCTCACTAACCACTAAACACTAGTAACACCTCTCACTAACCACTAAACACTAGTAACACCTCTCACTAAACACTAGTAACACCTCTCACTAACCACTAAACACTAGTAACACCTCTCACTAACCACTAAACACTAGTAACATCTCTCACTAAACACTAGTAACACCTCTCACTAAACACTAGTAACACCTCTCACTAACCACTAAACACTAGTAACACCTCTCACTAACCACTAGTAACACCTCTCACTAACCACTAAACACTAGTAACATCTCTCACTAAACACTAGTAACACCTCTCACTAACCACTAGTAACACCTCTCACTAACCACTAAACACTAGTAACACCTCTCACTATACACTAGTAACACCTCTCACTAACCACTAAACACTAGTAACACCTCTCACTAACCACTAGTAACACCTCTCACTAACCACTAGTAACACCTCTCACTAACCACTAAACACTAGTAACACCTCTCACTATACACTAGTAACACCTCTCACTAACCACTAAACACTAGTAACACCTCTCACTATACACTAAACACTAGTAACACCTCTCACTAACCACTAAACACTAGTAACACCTCTCACTAACCACTAACCACTAGTAACACCTCTCACTAACCACTAGTAACACGTCTCGCTAACCACTAAACACTAGTAACACCTCTCACTAACCACTAAACACTAGTAACACCTCTCACTAACCACTAAACACTAGTAACACCTCTCACTAACCACTAAACACTAGTAACACCTCTCACTAACCACTAGTAACACCTCTCACTAAACACTAGTAACACCTCTCACTAACCACTAGTAACACCTCTCACTATACACTAGTAACACCTCTCACTAACCACTAGTAACACCTCCCTCACTATACACTAGTAAATATCCCCTTACCAACCACTAGTAACACCTCTCACTAAACACTAGTAACACCTCTCACTAACCACTAGTAACACCTCTCACTAAACACTAGTAACACCTCTCACTAACCACTAGTAACACCTCTCACTAACCACTAAACACTAGTAACACCTCCTCACTAACCACTAGTAACACCTCTCACTAAACACTAGTAACACCTCTCACTAAACTAAACACTAGTAACACTCCTCACTAACCACTAAACACTAGTAACACCTCTCACCAACCACTAAACACTAGTAACACCTCACTAACCACTAAACACTAGTAACACCTCTCACTAACCACTAGTAACACCTCTCACTAACCACTGAACACTAGTAACACCTCTCACTAACCACTAAACACTAGTAACACCTCTCACTAACCACTAAACACTAGTAACACCTCTCACTAAACACTAGTAACACCTCTCACTAACCACTAAACACTAGTAACACTCTCACTAAACCACCAAACACTAGTAACACCTCACTAAACACCAGTAACACCCACCAACCACTAAACACTAGTAACACCTCTCACTAACCACTAAACACTAGTAAACATCTCTCACTAAACACTAGTAACACCTCTCACTAACCAAACACTAGTAACACTCTCACTAACCACTAAACACTAGTAACATCTCTCACTAAACACTAGTAACACCTCACTAACCACTAAACACTAGTAACATCTCACTAAACACTAGTAACACCTCTCACTAACCACTAAACACTAGTAACACCTCTCACTAACCACTAAACACTAGTAACACCTCACTATAATAGTAACACTATACACCAAACACTAGTAACACCAACTCACTAGTAAACCACTAAACACTAGTAACACCTCTCACTAACCACTAAACACTAGTAACACCTATACACTAGTAACACCTCTCACTAACCACTAAACACTAGTAACACCTCTCACTATACACTAAACACTAGTAACACCTCTCACTAACCACTAAACACTAGTAACACCTCTCACTAACCACTAAACACTAGTAACACCTCTCACTAACCACTAGTAACACCTCCTAACCACTGAACACTAGTAACACCTCTCACTAACCACTAAACACTAGTAACACCTCTCACTAACCACTAAACACTAGTAACACTCACTAACCACTAAACACTAGTAACACCTCTCACTAAACTAAACACTAGTAACACTCTCACTAACCACTAAACAACAGTAACACCTCTCACTAAACACTAGTAACACTCACTAACCATAAACACTAGTAACACACCTCACTAACCACTAACCACTAGTAACACCTCTCACTATACACTAGTAACACCTCTCACTAAACACTAGTAACACCTCTCACTAACCACTAAACACTAGTAACACCTCCTCACCAACCACTAGTAACACCTCTCACTAACCACTAAACACTAGTAACATCTCTACTAAACACTAGTAACACCTCTCACTAACCACTAGTAACACTCAGTAACACTAACCACTAAACACTAGTAACACCTCTCACTAAACACTAGTAACACCTCTCACTAAACCACTAAACACTAGTAACACCTCTCACTAAACTAAACACTAGTAACACTCACTCACTAACCACTAGTAACACCTCTCACTAACCACTAAACACTAGTAACACCTCTCACTAACACTAGTAACACCTCTCACTAACCACTAAACACTAGTAACACCTCTCACTAACCACTAAACACTAGTAACACCTCTCACTAACCACTAAACACTAGTAGCACCTCTCACTAACCACTAGTAACACCTCTCACTAACCACTAAACACTAGTAACACCTCTCACTAAACACTAAACACTAGTAACACCTCTCACTAACCACTAAACACTAGTAACACCTCTCACTAACCACTAAACACTAGTAACACTCTCACTAACCACAAACACTAGTAACATCTCACTAACCACTAAACACTAGTAACACCTCTCACTAACCACTAGTAACACGTCTCCTCTCACTAACCACTAAACACTAGTGACACCTAGTGTCACCTCTCTCTCCATGAAACTAGTTGCCTCCTCACTCCTCTCCACTCCTCTCACTCCTCTCTGTCAATGTCGTCCTTTCAGGTTGTCTCACTTCCTTTTGATCTGTTCTCTCACGTTGCCCTGTAAAACAAATGGAAGGAGAACACTATTGAACCATGTAGCTGTCTCTTGTCCCCACAGGGAATAGACGAGGTCCGGAGGGCCTGAAGCTCATCTCGGACATAATCAGGGAGAAGATGGCTATAGACGCCAGTGTTCTGATGGGGAGCTAACATCGCCAACGAGGTGGCAGCAGAGAAGTTCTGTGAGACCACCATCGGTAAGAAAACCCCCAGGATCATTTATCAACATAATTGCCAAGACATTTCTATACAGGAATGTAAAACAAAGCTGTGAAGTTAATTTGATAACTATATGTAATGAGATAGATAGTAATTAATTATTAAAGCTTTGACAGCGATGGATGATAGGCTGCTATGTGTTGGGATGTAAAACATGTTGGTTTTACCAGGCAGTAAGATCATGGAGAACGGCTGCTCTTCAAGGAGCTCCTGCAGACTCCTAACTTCAGGATCACAGTGGTGGACATGCAGACACTGTAGAGCTCTGTGGAGCCCTGAAGGTAACTCTAATACACTGTAGAGCTCTGTGGAGCCCTGAAGGTAACTCTTCTAATACACTGTAGAGCTCCCTCTGTGGGAGCCCTGAAGGTAACTCTCTAATACACTGTGGAGCCCCTGAAGGTAACTCTAATACACTGTAGCCCCAGAGCCCTGAAGGTAACTGTAATACACTGTAGAGCTCTGTAGAGCCCTGAAGGTAACTGTAATACACTGTAGAGCTCTCAGGAGCCCTGAAGGTAACTCTAATACACTGTAGAGCTCTGTGGAGCCCTGTAGGTAACTCTAATACACTGTGGAGCCCTGAAGGTAACTCTAATACACTGTAGAGCTCTGTAGAGCCCTGAAGGTAACTGTAATACACTGTAGAGCTCTGTAGAGCCCTGAAGGTAACTGTAATACACTGTAGAGCTCTGTGGAGCCCTGAAGGTAACTCTAATACACTGTAGAGATCTGTGGAGCCCTGAAGGTAACTCTAAAACACTGTAGAGCTCTGTAGAGCCCTGAAGGTAACTGTAATACACTATACACTGTAGAGCTCTGTAGAGCCCTGAAGGTAACTGTAATACACTGTAGAGCTCTGTGGAGCCCTGAAGGTAACTCTAATACACTGTAGAGCCCTGTGGAGCCCTGAAGGTAACTCTAATACACTGTAGAGCTCTGTGGAGCCCTGAAGGTAACTCTAATACACTGTAGAGCTCTGAAGGTAACTCTAATCCACTGTAGAGCTCTGTAGAGCCCTGAAGGTAACTATAATACACTGTAGAGCTCTGTGGAGCCCTGTAGGTAACTTCTAATACACTGTAGAGCCCTGAAGGTAACTTCTAATACACTGTAGAGCCCTGAAGGTAACTCTAATACACTGTAGAGCTCTGTGGAGCCCTGAAGGTAACTGTAATACACTGTAGAGCCCTGTAGGTAACTCTAATACACTGTAGAGCTCTGTGGAGCTCTGAAGGTAACTCTAATACACTGTAGAACTCTGAATGTAACTCTAATACACTGTAGAGCTCTGTGGAGCTCTGAAGGTAACTCTAATACACTGTGGAGCCCTGAAGGTAACTCTAATACACTGTAGAGCTCTGTAGAGCCCTGAAGGTAACTGTAATACACTGTAGAGCTCTGTAGAGCCCTGAAGGTAACTGTAATACACTGTAGAGCTCTGTGGAGCCCTGAATGTAACTCTAATACACTGTAGAACTCCGTAGAGCCCTGAAGGTAACTCTAATACACTGTAGAACTCCGTAGAGCCCTGAAGGTAACTCTAATACACTGTAGAGCTCTGTAGAGCCCTGAAGGTAACTGTAATACACTGTAGAGCTCTGTAGAGCCCTGAAGGTAACTGTAATACACTGTAGAGCTCTGTGGAGCCCTGAAGGTAACTCTAATACACTGTAGAGCTCTGTGGAGCCCTGAAGGTAACTCTAATACACTGTAGAGCTCTGAAGGTAACTCTAATACACTGTAGAGCTCTGTGGAGCCCTGAAGGTACCTCCTAATACACTGTAGAGCTCTGAAGGTAACTCTAATCCACTGTAGAGCTCTGTGGAGCCCTCAAGGTAACTCTAATACACTGTAGAGCTTTGTGGAGCCCTGAAGGTAGCTCTAATACACTGTAGAACTCTGTAGAGCCCTGAAGGTAACTCTAATACACTGTAGAGATCTGTGGAGCCCTGTAGGTAACTCTAATACACTGTAGAGCCCTGAAGGTAACTCTAATACACTGTAGAGCCCTGAAGGTAACTCTAATACACTGTAGAGCTCTGTGGAGCCCTGTAGGTAACTCTAATACACTGTAGAGCCCTGAAGGTAACTCTAATACACTGTAGAGCCCTGTAGGTAACTCTAATACACTCTAGAGCCCTGTGGGTAACTCTAATACACTGTAGAGCTCTGTAGAGCCCTGTAGGTAACTCTAATACACTGTGGAGCTCTGTGGAGCCCTGTAGGTAACTCTAATCCACTGTAGAGCTCTGTGGAGCCCTGTAGGTAACTCTAATCCACTGTAGAGCTCTGTGGAGCCATGTAGGTAACTCTAATCCACTGTAGAGCTCTGTGGAGCCCTGTATGTAACTCTAATACACTATAGAGCTCTGTGGAGCCCTGTAGGTAACTCTAATACACTGTAGAGCCCTGCAGGTAACTCTAATACACTGTAGAGTTCTGTGGAGCCCTGAAGGTAACTGTAATACACTGTAGAGCTCTGTGGAGCCCTGAAGGTAACTGTAATACACTGTAGAGCTCTGTGGAGCCCTGAAGGTAACTCTAATACACTGTAGAGCTCTGTAGAGCCCTGAAGGTAACTGTAATACACTGTAGAGCCCTGAAGGTAACTGTAATACACTGTAGAGCTCTGAAGGTAACTCCTAATACACTGTAGAGCTCTGTGGAGCCCTGAAGGTAACTCTAATACACTGTAGAGCTCTGTAGAGCCCTGAAGGTAAGTGTAATACACTGTAGAGCCCTGAAGGTAACTGTAATACACTGTAGAGCTCTGTGGAGCCCTGAAGGTAACTCTAATACACTGTAGAACTCTGAAGAGCCCTGAATGTAACTCTAATACACTGTAGAGCTCTGTAGAGCCCTGAAGGTAACTGTAATACACTGTAGAGCTCTGTAGAGCCCTGAAGGTAACTGTAATACACTATAGAGCTCTGTGGAGCCCTGAAGGTAACTCTAATACACTGTAGAGCACTGTAGAGCCCTGAAGGTAACTCTAATACACTGTAGAGCTCTGTAGAGCCCTGAAGGTAACTGTAATACACTGTAGAGCTCTGTGGAGCCCTGACGGTAACTCTAATACACTGTAGAGCTCTGAATGTAACTCTAATACACTGTAGAGCTCTGTGGAGCCCTGAAGGTACCTCTAATACACTTTAGAGCTCTGAAGGTAACTCTAATCCACTGTAGAGCTCTGTGGAGCCCTCAAGGTAACTCTAATACACTGTAGAGCTTTGTGGAGCCCTGAAGGTAACTCTAATACACTGTAGAACTCTGTAGAGCCCTGAAGGTAACTCTAATACACTGTAGAGCTCTGTGGAGCCCTGTACGTAACTCTAATACACTGTAGAGCCCTGAAGGTAACTCTAATACACTGTAGAGCCCTGAAGGTAACTCTAATACACTGTAGAGCGCTGTAGGTAACTCCTAATACACTGTAGAGCTCTGTTGATCCCTGTAGGTAACTGTAATACACTGTAGAGCTCTGTGGAGCCCTGAAGGTAACTGTAATACACTGTAGAGCTCTGTGGAGCCCTGAAGGTAACTTCTAATACACTGTAGAGCTCTGTAGAGCCCTGAAGGTAACTGTAATACACTGTAGAGCCCTGAAGGTAACTGTAATACACTGTAGAGCTCTGAAGGTAACTCTAATACACTGTAGAGCTCTGTGGAGCCCTGAAGGTAACTCTAATACACTGTAGAGCTCTGTAGAGCCCTGAAGGTAAGTGTAATACACTGTAGAGCCCTGAAGGTAACTGTAATACACTGTAGAGCTCTGTGGAGCCCTGAAGGTAACTCTAATACACTGTAGAACTCTGAAGAGCCCTGAATGTAACTCTAATACACTGTAGAGCTCTGTAGAGCCCTGAAGGTAACTGTAATACACTGTAGAGCTCTGTAGAGCCCTGAAGGTAACTGTAATACACTATAGAGCTCTGTGGAGCCCTGAAGGTAACTCTAATACACTGTAGAGCTCTGTAGAGCCCTGAAGGTAACTCTAATACACTGTAGAGCTCTGTAGAGCCCTGAAGGTAACTGTAATACACTGTAGAGCTCTGTGGAGCCCTGACGGTAACTCTAATACACTGTAGAGCTCTGAATGTAACTCTAATACACTGTAGAGCTCTGTGGAGCCCTGAAGGTACCTCTAATACACTTTAGAGCTCTGAAGGTAACTCTAATCCACTGTAGAGCTCTGTGGAGCCCTCAAGGTAACTCTAATACACTGTAGAGCTTTGTGGAGCCCTGAAGGTAACTCTAATACACTGTAGAACTCTGTAGAGCCCTGAAGGTAACTCTAATACACTGTAGAGCTCTGTGGAGCCCTGTACGTAACTCTAATACACTGTAGAGCCCTGAAGGTAACTCTAATACACTGTAGAGCCCTGAAGGTAACTCTAATACACTGTAGAGCGCTGTAGGTAACTCTAATACACTGTAGAGCTCTGTTGATCCCTGTAGGTAACTCTAATACACTGTAGAGCTCTGTTGAGCCCTGTAGGTAACTATAATACACTGTGGAGCCCTGTAGGTAACTCTAATACACTGTAGAGCCCTGAAGGTAACTCTAATACACTGTAGAGCCCTGAAGGTAACTCTAATACACTGTAGAGCCCTGTAGGTAACTCTAATACACTGTAGAGCTCTGTTGATCCCTGTAGGTAACTATAATACACTGTAGAGCTCTGTGGAGCCCTGAAGGTAACTCTAATACACTGTAGAGCTCTGTGGAGCCCTGAAGGTAACTGTAATACACTGTAGAGCTCTGTGGAGCCCTGAAGGTAACTCTAATACACTGTAGAGCTCTGTGGAGCCCTGAAGGTAACTCTAATACACTGTAGAGCTCTGAAGGTAACTCTAATACACTGTAGAGCTCTGTAGAGCCCTGAAGGTAACTCTAATACACTGTAGAGCCCTGAAGTTAGCTATAATACACTGTAGAGCTCTGTGGAGCCCTGAAGGTAACTCTAATACACTGTAGAGCTCTGTGGAGCCCTGAAGGTAACTCTAATACACTGTAGAGCTCTGTGGAGCCCTGTAGGTAACTCTAATACATTGTAGAGCTCTGTGGAGCCCTGAAGGTAACTCTAATACACTGTAGAGCTCTGTGGAGCCCTGAAGGTAACTCTAATACACTGTAGAGCTCTGTGGAGCCCTGAAGGTAACTCTAATACACTGTAGAGCTCTGTGGAGCCCTCTAGGTAACTCTAATACACTGTAGAGCTCTGTGGAGCGCTGTAGGTAACTATAATACACTGTAGAGCTCTGTGGAGCCCTGAAGGTAACTCTAATACACTGTAGAGCCCTGAAGGTAACTCTAATACACTGTAGAGCTCTGTGGAGCCCTGAAGGTAACTCTAATACACTGTAGAGCCCTGAAGGTAACTCTAATACACTGTAGAGCTCTGTGGAGCGCTGTAGGTAACTCTAATACACTGTAGAGCTCTGTGGAGCCCTGTAGGTAACTCTAATACACTGTAGAGCTCTGTGGAGCCCTGAATGTAACTCTAATACACTGTAGGTATCTGTAGGTAACTATAATACACTGTAGAGCTCTGTAGAGCCCTGTAGGTAACTCTAATACACTGTGGAGCCATGTAGGTAACTCTAATACACTGTAGAGCTCTGTATATAGCTCTAATACACTGTGGAGTGCTGTAGGTAACTCTAATACACTGTAGAGCTCTGTGTAGCCCTGTAGGTAACTCTAATACACTGTAGAGCTCTGTGGAGCCCTGTATGTAACTCTAATACACCGTGGAGCCCTGTAGGTAACTCTAATACACTGTAGAGCTCTGTGGAGCCCTGTAGGTAACTCTAATACACTGTAGAGCTCTGTGGAGCCCTGTATGTAACTCTAATACACCGTGGAGCCCTGTAGGTAACTCTAATACACTGTGGAGCCCTGTAGGTAACTCTAATACACTGTAGAGCTCTGTGGAGCCCTGAAGGTAACTGTAATACACTGTAGAGCTCTGTGGAGCCCTGAAGGTAACTCTAATACACTGTAGAGCTCTTTGGAGCCCTGAAGGTAACTCTAATACACTGTAGAGCCCTGTAGGTAACTCTAATACACTGTAGAGCTCTGTGGAGCCCTGAAGGTAACTCTAATGCTCTGTGGAGTCCTGTAGTTAACTCTAATACACTGTAGAGCTCTGTGGAGCCCTGTAGGTAACTCTAATACACTGTAGAGCTCTGTGGAGCCCTGTAGGTAACTCTAATACACTGTGGAGCCCTGTAGGTAACTCTAATGCTCTGTGGAGCCCTGTAGGTAACTCTAATGCTCTGTTGAGCCCTGTAGGTAACTCTAATGCTCTGTAGAGCCCTGAATGTAACTCTAATGCTCTGTAGAGCTCTGTGGAGCCCTGAATGTAACTAATACACTGTAGAGCTCTGTGGAGCCCTGAAGGTAACTCTAATACACTGTAGAGCTCTGTGGAGCCCTGAAGGTAACTCTAATACACTGTAGAGCTCTGTGGAGCCCTGAAGGTAACTCTAATACACTGTAGAGCTCTGTGGAGCCCTGAAGGTAACTCTAATACACTGTAGAGATCTGTGGAGCCCTGAAGGTAACTCTAATACACTGTAGAGCCCTGTGGAGCCCTGAAGGTAACTCTAATACACTGTAGAGCTCTGTAGGTAACTCTAATACATACACTGTAGAGCTCTGTAGAGCCCTGTAGGTAACTCTAATACACTGTAGAGCTCTGTGGAGCCCTGACGGTAACTGTAATACACTGTAGAGCTCTGTGGAGCCCTGAAGGTAAATCTAATACACTGTAGAGCTCTGAAGGTAACTCTAATACACTGTAGAGCTCTGTGGAGCCCTGAAGGTAACTCTAATACACTGTAGAGCTCTGTAGAGCCCTGAAGGTAACTCTAATACACTGTAGAGCTCTGTGGAGCCCTGAAGGTAACTCTAATACACTGTAGAGCTCTGAAGGTAACTCTAATACACTGTAGAGCTCTGTAGAGCCCTGAAGGTAACTCTAATACACTGTAGAGCCCTGAAGTTAGCTATAATACACTGTAGAGCTCTGTGGAGCCCTGAAGGTAACTCTAATACACTGTAGAGCTCTGTGGAGCCCTGAAGGTAACTCTAATACACTGTAGAGCTCTGTGGAGCCCTGTAGGTAACTCTAATACATTGTAGAGCTCTGTGGAGCCCTGAAGGTAACTCTAATACACTGTAGAGCTCTGTTGAGCCCTGAAGGTAACTCTAATACACTGTAGAGCTCTGTGGAGCCCTCTAGGTAACTCTAATACACTGTAGAGCTCTGTGGAGCCCTCTAGGTAACTCTAATACACTGTAGAGCTCTGTGGAGCGCTGTAGGTAACTATAATACACTGTAGAGCTCTGTGGAGCCCTGAAGGTAACTCTAATACACTGTAGAGCCCTGAAGGTAACTCTAATACACTGTAGAGCTCTGTGGAGCCCTGAAGGTAACTCTAATACACTGTAGAGCCCTGAAGGTAACTCTAATACACTGTAGAGCTCTGTGGAGCGCTGTAGGTAACTCTAATACACTGTAGAGCTCTGTGGAGCCCTGAATGTAACTCTAATACACTGTAGAGATCTGTAGGTAACTATAATACACTGTAGAGCTCTGTAGAGCCCTGTAGGTAACTCTAATACACTGTGGAGCCATGTAGGTAACTCTAATACACTGTAGAGCTCTGTATATAGCTCTAATACACTGTGGAGTGCTGTAGGTAACTCTAATACACTGTAGAGCTCTGTGGAGCCCTATAGGTAACTCTAATACACTGTAGAGCTCTGTGGAGCCCTGTATGTAACTCTAATACACCGTGGAGCCCTGTAGGTAACTCTAATACACTGTAGATCTCTGTGGAGCCCTGTAGGTAACTCTAATGACACTGTAGAGGCTCTGTGGAGCCCTGTATGTAACTCTAATACACCGTGGAGCCCTGTAGGTAACTCTAATACACTGTGGAGCCCTGTAGGTAACTCTAATACACTGTAGAGCTCTGTAGAGCCCTGTAGGTAACTCTAATACACTGTAGAGCTCTGTAGAGCCCTGTAGGTAACTCTAATACACTGTAGAGCTCTTTGGAGCCCTGAAGGTAACTCTAATACACTGTAGAGCCCTGTAGGTAACTCTAATACACTGTAGAGCTCTGTGGAGCCCTGAAGGTAACTGTAATACACTGTAGAGCTCTGTGGAGCACTGAAGGTAACTCTAATACACTGTAGAGCTCTTTGGAGCCCTGAAGGTAACTCTAATACACTGTAGAGCCCTGTAGGTAACTCTAATACACTGTAGAGCTCTGTGGAGCCCTGAAGGTAACTCTAATGCTCTGTGGAGTCCTGTAGTTAACTCTAATACACTGTAGAGCTCTGTGGAGCCCTGTAGGTAACTCTAATACACTGTAGAGCTCTGTGGAGCCCTGTAGGTAACTCTAATACACTGTGGAGCCCTGTAGGTAACTCTAATGCTCTGTGGAGCCCTGTAGGTAACTCTAATGCTCTGTTGAGCCCTGTAGGTAACTCTAATGCTCTGTAGAGCCCTGAATGTAACTCTAATGCTCTGTAGAGCTCTGTGGAGCCCTGAATGTAACTAATACACTGTAGAGCTCTGTGGAGCCCTGAAGGTAACTCTAATACACTGTAGAGCTCTGTGGAGCCCTGAAGGTAACTCTAATACACTGTAGAGCTCTGTGGAGCCCTGAAGGTAACTCTAATACACTGTAGAGCTCTGTGGAGCCCTGAAGGTAACTCTAATACACTGTAGAGATCTGTGGAGCCCTGAAGGTAACTCTAATACACTGTAGAGCCCTGTGGAGCCCTGAAGGTAACTCTAATACACTGTAGAGCTCTGTAGGTAACTCTAATACATACACTGTAGAGCTCTGTAGAGCCCTGTAGGTAACTCTAATACACTGTAGAGCTCTTTGGAGCCCTGAAGGTAACTCTAATACACTGTAAAGCCCTGTAGGTAACTCTAATACACTGTAGAGCTCTGTGGAGCCCTGAAGGTAACTGTAATACACTGTAGAGCTCTGTGGAGCCCTGAAGGTAACTCTAATACACTGTAGAGCTCTTTGGAGCCCTGAAGGTAACTCTAATACACTGTAGAGCCCTGTAGGTAACTCTAATACACTGTAGAGCTCTGTGGAGCCCTGAAGGTAACTCTAATGCTCTGTGGAGCCCAGTAGTTAACTCTAATACACTGTAGAGCTCTGTGGAGCCCTGTAGGTAACTCTAATACACTGTAGAGCTCTGTGGAGCCCTGTAGGTAACTCTAATACACTGTGGAGCCCTGTAGGTAACTCTAATGCTCTGTGGAGCCCTGTAGGTAACTCTAATGCTCTGTGGAGCCCTGTAGGTAACTCTAATGCTCTGTAGAGCCCTGAATGTAACTCTAATGCTCTGTAGAGCTCTGTGGAGCCCTGAATGTAACTAATACACTGTAGAGCTCTGTGGAGCCCTGAAGGTAACTCTAATACACTGTAGAGCTCTGTGGAGCCCTGAAGGTAACTCTAATACACTGTAGAGCTCTGTGGAGCCCTGAAGGTAACTCTAATACACTGTAGAGATCTGTGGAGCCCTGAAGGTAACTCTAATACACTGTAGAGCCCTGTGGAGCCCTGAAGGTAACTCTAATACACTGTAGAGCTCTGTAGGTAACTCTAATACACTGTAGAGCTCTGTGGAGCCCTGTAGGTAACTCTAATACACTGTAGAGCTCTGTGGAGCCCTGAAGGTAACTCTAATACACTGTAGAGCTCTGTGGAGCCCTGTAGGTAACTCTAATACACTGTAGAGCTCTGTGGAGCCCTGTAGGTAACTCTAATACACTCTAGAGCTCTGTGGAGCCCTGTAGGTAACTCTAATACACTTTAGAGCTCTGTGGAGTCCTGAAGGTAACTCTAATACACTGTAGAGCTCTGAAGGTAACTCTAATACACTGTAGAGCTCTGTGGAGCCCTGAAGGTAACTCTAATACACTTTAGAGCTCTGTGGAGCCCTGTAGGTAACTCTAAAACACTTTAGAGCTCTGTGGAGCCCTGTAGGTAACTCTAATACACTTTAGAGCTCTGTGGAGCCCTGTAGGTAACTCTAATACACTTTAGAGCTCTGTGGAGCCCTGTAGGTAACTCTAATACACTTTAGAGCTCTGTGGAGCCCTGAAGGTAACTCTAAAACACTGTAGAGCCCTGAAGGTAACTCTAATACACTGTGGAGCCCTGTAGGTAACTCTAATACACTGTAGAGCTCTGTGGAGCGCTGTAGGTAACTCTAATACACTGTAGAGCTCTGTGGAGCCCTGT
>NW_027037336.1:0-10000 GCF_034236695.1 Oncorhynchus nerka
ATGGAGATACTGTATCAATGTCTTCATAGTCCTGGTCGCCCATGGAGATACTGTATCAATGTCTTCATAGTCCTGGTCGCCCATGGAGATACTGTATCAATGTCTTCATAGTCCTGGTCGCCCATGGAGATACTGTATCCATGTCTTCATAGTCCTGGTCGCCCATGGAGATACTGTATCCATGTCTTCATGTCCTGGTCGCCCATGGAGATACTGTATCCATGTCTTCATTCTCCTGGTCGTCCATGGAGATACTGTATCCATGTCTTCATGTCCTGGTCGTCCATGGAGATACTGTATCCATGTCTTCATTGTCCTGGTCGTCCATGGAGATACTGTATCCATGTCTTCATGTCCTGGTCGTCCATGGAGATACTGTATCCATGTCTTCATGTCCTGGTCGTCTATGGAGATACTGTATCCATGTCTTCATGGCCTGGTCGTCCATGGAGATACTGTATCCATGTGTCTACACTCCTGGTCGTCCATGGAGATACTGTATCCATGTCTTCATGTCCTGGTCGTCCATGGAGATACTGTATCCATGTCTTCATTGTCCTGGTCGTCCATGGAGATACTGTATCCATGTCTTCATGTCCTGGTCGTCCATGGAGATACTGTATCCATGTCTTCATTGTCCTGGTCGCCCATGGAGATACTGTATCCATGTCTTCATGTCCTGGTCGTCCATGGAGATACTGTATCCATGTCTTCATGTCCTGGTCGTCCATGGAGATACTGCATCCATGTCTTCATGTCCTGGTCGTCCATGGAGATACTGTATCCATGTCTTCATGTCCTGGTCGTCCATGGAGATACTGTATCCATGTGTCTACACTCCTGGTCGTCCATGGAGATACTGTATCCATGTCTTCATGTCCTGGTCGTCCATGGAGATACTGTATCCATGTCTTCATTGTCCTGGTCGTCCATGGAGATACTGTATCCATGTCTTCATTGTCCTGGTCGTCTATGGAGATACTGTATCCAGTGTTGTTGTTAGATTAACAGGTGTCTCATATTTTTAGCAAAGGCGGTTTGTTTTGACAATTCAGACCTGTCATGGAGTCATGGACAGACAGGCAGTCACTATCTTTATCTCCACCTGGGAGCAATTTCATCTCGTCTGAGTCAGGGCCATTCAGTTGACACAACGATATCCTCTCCTTCTTCTTCTTTTTCTTCTGCTTCTTCTTCTTCTCCTTCTTCTTCTCCTTCTCCTTTTCTTCTCCTTCTCCTTCTTCTTCTCCTTCTCCTTCTTCTTCTTCTCCTCCTTCTTCTTCTCCTTCTTCTCCTTCTTCTCCTTCTCCTTCTTCTTCTTCTTCTTCTTCTCCTTCTTCTCCTTCTCCTTCTCCTTCTCCTTCTTCTTCTTCTTCTTCTTCTTCTCCTTTTTTTCTCCTTCTCCTTCTCCTTCTTCTCCTTCTTCTTCTTCTCCTCCTTCTTCTTCTCCTTCTCCTTCTCCTTCATCTTCTTCTTCTTCTTCTCCTTCTTCTCCTTCTCCTTCTCCTTCTCCTTCTTCTTCTCCTTCTCCTTCTTCTTCTCATCTTCTTCTTTCTTCTTCTTCTCCTTCTCATTTTCTTCTCCTTCCTTCTCCTTCTCCTTCTTCTCCTTCTTCTCCTTCTTCTCCTTCTTCTCATTCTCCTTCTTCTTCTCCTTCTCCTTCTCCTTCTTCTTCTTCTCCTTCTTCTTCTCCTTCTTCTCCTTCTTCTCCTTCTCCTTCTTCTTCTCCTTCTTCTTCTCTCTTCTTCTTCTTCTTCTCCTTCTTCTCCTTCTCTCCTTCTCCTTCTTCTTCTCCTTCTCCTTCTCCTTCTTCTTCTCCTTCTTCTTCTCGCTTCCTCCTTCTCCTTCTTCTTCTTCTCCTTCTCCTTCTCCTTCTCCTTCTTCTCCTTCTCCTTCTTCTTCTCCTTCTTCTCCTTCTCCTTCTCCTTCTCATTCTTCTTTCTTCTCCTTCTTCTTCTCCTTCTTCTCCTTCTTCTCCTTCTTCTCCTTCTCCTTCTCCTTCTTCTTCTCCTTCTCCTTCTTCTTCTTCTTCTTCTTCTTCTTCTTCTTCTCCTTCTCCTTCTCCTTCTCATTCTTCTTATTCTTCTCCTTCTTCTTCTCCTTCTTCTCCTTCTCCTTCTTCTTCTCCTTCTTCTCCTTCTCCTTCTTCTTCTTGTCATTTTCTTCTCCTTCTCCTTTTCTTCTTCTACTTCTTCTTCTTCTCTTCATTCTTAGTTGATAGTTACTGCAGTGTTTCTCCACTTAGTGTGTTGTGTTGTTAGTTAGTTGTGGTTAGTTCCAGCTACAGGAAAGTTAGGGTATAGCTGACCTGGGTCTGTTAGTTACCTAGCTGTTAGTTGATTAGTTGTTATAACCTGTTATAACTGATCTGTTCCAGCTACAGGACAGTGAGGGTATAGCTGACCTGGGTCTGTTAGTTACCTAGCTGTTAGTTGATTAGTTGTTATAACCTGTTATAACTGATTTGTTCCAGGCGTGGGGTGCTCCACCTACAGGACAGTGAGGGTATAGCTGACCTGGGTCTGTTTGTTACCTAGCTGTTAGTTGATTAGTTGTTATAACCTGTTATAACTGATCTGTTCCAGGCGTGGGGTGCTCCACCTACAGGACAGTGAGGGTATAGCTGACCTGGGTCTGTTTGTTACCTAGCTGTTAGTTGATTAGTTGTTATAACCTGTTATAACTGATCTGTTCCAGCTACAGGACAGTGAGGGTATAGCTGACCTTGGTCTGTTAGTTACCTAGCTGTTAGTTGATTAGTTGTTATAACCTGTTATAACTGATCTGTTCCAGGCGTGGGGTGCTCCACCTACAGGACAGTGAGGGTATAGCTGACCTGGGTCTGCCTCGTTGGCAGCTGACATCCTGTCTAGCTGTGGTCATCGTGGTTCTCTACTTCAGCCTCTGGAAGGGGGTCAAGACCTCAGGGAAGGTAGGTGGTCCTCCTGTACTGGCTCCATATCAACCTACATAAATATACCTCTTTGCTGAAATGTTGTACTTTTTATCTAGTTAGTTTTGTCTTACAATGTGCACTCGTTCTGATCTGAAAGATTAGCCATCCCACTGTAGAGCAGGATGTCCAGGTGAGGTGTCAGATCTGTGCCCTGTGAGCAGAACACCCGAACAGGACACTATCTGTAGCTCTATGAGCAGGGCATTAAGTCCTGGCCTAGAACAGAACAGAGTGGGCCAGGGTTGTTGAGTCCTGGCCTAGAACAGAACAGAGTGACCAGGCTGTTGAGTCCTGGCCTAGAACAGAACAGAGTGGACCAGGTTGCTGAGTCCTGGCCTAGAACAGAACATAGTAGGCCAGGTTGTTGAGTCCATGTACATAGAACAGAACAGAGTGGGCCAGGTTGTTGAGTCCATGTGTGTAGAACAGAACAGAGTGGGCCAGGTTGTTGAGTCCTGGCCTAGAACAGAACAGAGTGGGCCAGGTTGTTGAGTCCTGGCCTAGAACAGAACAGAGTGGGCCAGGTTGTTGAGTCTAGCCTAGAACAGAACAGTGTGGACCAGGTTGTTGAGTCCTGGCCTAGAACAGAACAGAGTGGGCCAGGTTGTTGAGTCCTGGCCTAGAACAGAACAGAGTGGGCCAGGTTGTTGAGTCCATGTGAGTAGAACAGAACAGAGTGGGCCAGGTTGTTGAGTCCTGGCCTAGAACAGAACAGAGTGGGCCAGGTTGTTGAGTCCTGGCCTAGAACAGAACAGAGTGGGCCAGGTTGTTGAGTCCATGTGAGTAGAACAGAACAGAGTGGGCCAGGTTGTTGAGTCCTGGCCTAGAACAGAACAGAGTGGGCCAGGTTGTTGAGTCCTGGCCTAGAACAGAACAGAGTGGGCCAGGTTGTTGAGTCCATGTGAGTAGAACAGAACAGAGTGGGCCAGGTTGTTGAGTCCTGGCCTAGAACAGAACAGAGTGGGCCAGGTTGTTGAGTCCTGGCCTAGAACAGAACAGAGTGGGCCAGGTTGTTGAGTCCTGGCCTAGAACAGAACAGAGTGGGGCCCAGGTTGTTGAGTCCATGTGTTCCTGTGCAGGTTGTGTGGATCACCAGCCACCATGCCCCTCGTGGTCCTGACCGTCCTGCTGCTGCGTGGGGTCACCCTCCCTGGAGCCATGGATGGCATTAAGGCCCTACCTCAGCGTCGACTTCCTACGACTCTGTGAGCCTCAGGTAAGAATGGGGGAGAGGAGAGGAGAGATAGAGAGACAGGAAGGAGTGAGAGAAACAGAAAGAAAGATTGGGGAGACTGAGAGAAGAAGAGAAGAGAGAGAGAGAGAGAGAGAGAGAGAGAGAGAGAGAAAGAGAAAAAGAAGAGAGAAAGAGAGAGGACAAGAGCGAGTTGCATTCAACTGAAATGTGTCTTCCTGCATTTAACCCAGTCAGAGGTGCTGGGTTGCTGCCTCAATCAACATCCACAGCGCCCGGGAACAGTGGGTTAACTGCCTTGTTCAGGGACAGAATGACAGATTTTTAACCTTGTCAGCTTGGTGATTCGATCCAGCGATCTGGCTCTAACCACTAGGCTACCTGCGTATATATTTATATTGTGTGCGTGTGTTTATGTGTGTGTGTGAGAGAGATATGCTGATGTTTATTTCTGTATTTCAACGCCACAGGTAGTCATTTAGTGCAGGAAAATACAAGGTTCGTTATAAACAATTTAATATTTCAGTATCCATGAAATCCCGACTGATGAAATGTATATATGAATCATTTGCCTTAATAAGGCGCTGTAAGAATCTCCAGCTGCCCCCCTCCTCACGCCCCCTCCAGTAGCAACGCACCCACGACCGCTAAGGACTCAAAGCAACAATTTGAGAATTAGATTAGACACATGCATGCAGCGACAATTTGCTAAATTACCCCGTATTCACAAGTGTCTTTCATCTTTCTGTTGAATGAGTTTCCTGCAATTATCTCTAATAACAGCCTTTCCCCCCTTGTGTCTGTTGTCCTCTGTCCCCCGGCTGTTTGTTGTGTAGGTCTGGATAGACGCTGCCACTCAGATCTGCTTCTCTTTGGGAGTCGGGTTTGGTGTGCTAATAGCGTTCTCCAGCTATAACAAATTCAGCAACAACTGCTATAGGTAAAGTAGAAGAACAGAACAAAACCCAGGGGTTCAGTGTCCCAAATAACACCCTATTCACTATATAGTGCACTACTTTAGACTAGGACCCATAGGGCTCTGGTTGAAAGTAGTGCACTGCGTAGGGAATAGGGTGCTATTTGGTATGCTGCCCTCAGTGTTGATAACAGAGGTGACAAACTGCTGCTGAGCTGGTGAATTACAATACCTTTGAAGGCGCTTACCTACTGGCCATGTCTATAACACCAGTCTGTTCTATAGAGGACAGTAATACCTGCTGGCCATGTCTGTAACACCAGTCTGTTCTATAGAGGACAGTAATACCTACTGGCCATGTCTATAACACCAGTCTGTTCTATAGAGGACAGTAATACCTACTGGCCATGTCTGTAACACCAGTCTGTTCTATAGAGGACAGTAATACCTACTGGCCATGTCTATAACACCAGTCTGTTCTATAGAGGGACAGTAATACCTACTGGCCATGTCTATAACACCAGTCTGTTCTATAGAGGACAGTAATACCTACTGGCCATGTCTATAACACCAGTCTGTTCTATAGAGGACAGTAATACCTACTGGCCATGTCTATAACACCAGTCTGTTCTATAGAGGACAGTAATACCTACTGGCCATGTCTATAACACCAGTCTGTTCTATAGAGGACAGTAATACCTACTGGCCATGTCTGTAACACCAGTCCTAGAGGACAGTAATGCCTACTGGCCATGTCTGTAACACCAGTCTGTTCTATAGAGGACAGTAATACCTACTGGCCATGTCTATAACACCAGTCTGTTCTATAGAGGGCAGTAATACCTACTGGCCATGTCTATAACACCAGTCTGTTCTATAGAGGACAGTAATACCTACTGGCCATGTCTATAACACCAGTCTGTTCCATAGAGGACAGTAATACCTACTGGCCATGTCTATAACACCAGTCTGTTCCATAGAGGACAGTTACCTACTGGTCATGTCTATAACACCAGTCTGTAGAGGACAGTATACCTACTGGCCAAGTCTATAACACCAGTCTGTTCTATAGAGGACAGTAATACCTACTGGTCATGTCTATAACACCAGTCTGTTCTATAGAGGGACAGTAATAGTCTGTTCTATAGAGGACAGTAATACCTACTGGCCATGTCTATAACACCAGTCTGTTCTATAGAGGACAGTAATACCTACTGGTCATGTCTATAACACCAGTCTGTTCTATAGAGGACAGTAATACCTACTGGCCAAGTCTACTCAACACCAGTCTGTTCTATAACATTGATATTACCAGTCTGTTCTATAGAGGACAGTAATGCCTACTGGCCATGTCTATAACACCAGTCTGTTCTATAGAGGACAGTAATACCTACTGGCCATGTCTATAACACCAGTCTGTTCTATAGAGGACAGTAATACCTACTGGCCAAGTCTATAACACCAGTCTGTTCTATAGAGGACAGTAATACCTACTGGCCAGTCTGTTCTAGAGGACAGTAATACCTACTGGTCATGTCTATAACACCAGTCTGTTCTATAGAGGACAGTAATACCTACTGGCCATGTCTATAACACCAGTCTGCTCTGGATCTACCAGGTAGCGAGAGTGAATATGCTCTTGTCCTTCACTCTCTCTTCCAGAGATGCCATCATCACCAGTTCCATCAACTCCCTGACCAGCTTCTTCTCTGGCTTCGCTACATCTTCTCCTCTCCTGGTTACATGTCCTGCATAAACACAGCGTGCCATTGACAAGGTGTGTCACAGACGGTCATGGTTCTTAGTGTTCTGACAAGGTGGCCGCAGACGGTCAGTATTCTTAGTGTTCTGGACATGTGGCCACAGACGGTCAGTATTCTAGTGTTCTGACAAGGTGACCACAGACGGTCAGTATTCTTAGTGTTCTGGACAAGGTGACCACAGATGGTCAGTATTCTTAGTGTTCTGGACAAGGTGACCACAGATGGTCAGTATTCTTAGTGTTCTGGACAAGGTGACCACAGACGGTCAGTATTCTTAGTGTTCTGGACAAGGTGACCACAGATGGTCAGTATTCTTAGTGTTCTGGACAAGGTGGCCACAGACGGTCAGTATTCTTAGTGTTCTGGACAAGGTGACCACAGACGGTCAGTATTCTTAGTGTTCTGGACAAGGTGGCCACAGACGGTCAGTAGTCTTAGTGTTCTGGACAAGGTGGCCACAGACAGTCAGTATTCTTAGTGTTCTGGACAAGGTGGCCACAGATGGTCAGTATTCTTAGTGTTCTGGACAAGGTGACCACAGATGGTCAGTATTCTTAGTGTTCTGGACAAGGTGACCATAGATGGTCAGTATTCTTAATGTTCTGGACAAGGTGACCACAGATGGTCAGTATTCTTAGTGTTCTGGACAAGGTGGCCACAGATGGTCAGTATTCTTAGTGTTCTGGACAAGGTGACCACAGATGGTCAGTATTCTTAATGTTCTGGACAAGGTGACCACAGATGGTCAGTATTCTTAATGTTCTGGACAAGGTGACCACAGATGGTCAGTATTCTTAGTGTTCTGGACAAGGTGACCACAGATGGTCAGTATTCTTAATGTTCTGGACAAGGTGACCACAGATGGTCAGTATTCTTAGTGTTCTGGACAAGGTGACCACAGATGGTCAGTATTCTTAATGTTCTGGACAAGGTGACCACAGATGGTCAGTATTCTTAATGTTCTGGACAAGGTGGCCACAGATGGTCAGTATTCTTAGTGTTCTGGACAAGGTGACCACAGATGGTCAGTATTCTTAGTGTTCTGGACAAGGTGACCACAGATGGTCAGTATTCTTAGTGTTCTGGACAAGGTGACCACAGATGGTCAGTATTCTTAGTGTTCTGGACAAGGTGACCACAGATGGTCAGTATTCTTAGTGTTCTGGGATGGGTTGGTGACCCACAGATGGTCAGTATTCTTAGTGTTCTCTGACAAGGTGACCACAGATGGTCAGTATTCTTAGTGTTCTGGACAAGGCACCACAGATGGTCAGCATTCTTAATGTTCTGGACAAGGTGACCACAGACGGTCAGTATTCTAATGTTCTGGACAAGGTGACCACAGATGGTCAGCATTCTTAATGTTTGGACAAGGTGACCACAGATGGTCAGTAGCCCTAATGTTCGTGACTCTTCAGATAACGATGGAGACCTGAAATAAAATAATTGTTTTGTTCCTTATAAAAAATGGTTAGATGTTTTGACATTTCCAATACATTTTTCAGCCAATCATTATTTGTGTTGATCTCTAAATTGATGTCATGTCCACTTGTCTTTATGACGTGCAATATTAAATGTATATATAAAAAAAGCTACTCTGGGCTTGGTGTCAGGGCTGATTGAAATCTATATGTTTATCAGCACAAATCAATCATGTGGTCTACATTGTCACCGTTGCTGATTAAACAAATGTTGGGTTTGCTGCGTTCTTCAGACAAGTCTCCCATCACAAAATAGATGTTTGATTAACACTTTAGATAACTAGATCATTCATCTGTGTTGTTGTGTCCCATACAGGTCCTGGGTCTGGTGTTCATCATCTACCCAGAGGCCATTGCAACATTACCAGGATCATCAAAGTGGGCAGTTATCTTCTTCATCATGTTGCTGACTTCATCGATAGTGCTGTGAGTACACCGCTCACCATTATAGAGCAAACTATGAACTGATCAACCACCAGTTTCTGAGATGACAACATGCTATAGGCTAGTGGTGATAAACTACTCCTGGGGAGCTAATAGGTGTGCAGGCTTTTGGTCCACTCCAGCAGGATCAGGACTGGCTAATCCTACATAGGCTAGTGGTGACAAACCCTACTCCTGGGAGCTAATAGGTGTGCAGGCTTTGTCCACCCAGCAGGATCAGGACTGGTTAATCCTGCTATAGGTCTGTGGTGACAAACCCTACTCCTGGGGAGCTAATAGTGCAGGCTTTTGGTCTCACCCAGCAGGATCAGGACTGGCTAATCCTGCTATAGGCTAGTGGTGACAAACCCTACTCCTGGGAGCTAATAGGGTGCAGGCTTTTGGTCCGACCCAGCAGGATCAGGACTGGACTGGCTCGTGGTGACAAAATCCTGGGGAGCTAAAGAGGCTTTGGTCCGACCAGCAGGATCAGGACTAGTGATAAACCTACTCCTGGGAATAACAGGTGCCAGGCTTTGGTCCGACCCAGCAGGATCAGGACTGGCTAACTATAGGCTCGTGGTGACAAACCCTACTCCTGGGAGCTAATGGGTGTGCAGGCTTTTGGTGACAAACCCACTCCAGGATCCACTCCTGGGGAGCTAATAGGTGTGCAGGCTTTGTCCTGACCCAGCAGGATCAGGACGGCCAATCCTGCTATAGGCCAGTGGTGACAAACCCTACTCCTGGGGAGCTAATAGGTGTGCAGGCTTTTGGTCCACCCCAGGATCAGGACTGGCTAATCCTGCTATAGGCTAGTGGTGACAAACCCTACTCCTGGGAGCTAATAGGTGTGCAGGCTTTTGGTCCGACCCAGCAGGACCAGGACTGGCTAATCCCGCTAGGCTCGTGGTAAAACCCTACTCCTGGGGAGCTAATAGGTGCAGGCTTTTGTCTCCGACCCAGCAGGATCAGGACTGGCTAATCCTGCTATAGGCTAGTGTTGACAAAACCCTACCCTGGGAGCTAATAGGTGTGCAGGCTTTTGGTCCGACTCCAGCAGGATCAGGACTGGCTAATCCTGCCAGGCCAGTGGTGACAAACCCTACTCCTGGGAGCTAATAGTGCAGGCTTTTGTCCGACCCAGCAGGATCAGGACTGGCTAATCCTGCTATAGGCTAGTGGTGACAAACCCTACTCCTGGGGAGCTAATAGGTGTGCAGGCTTTTGGTCCGACCCAGCAGGATCAGGACTGGCTAATCCTGCTAT
>NW_027037336.1:15000-18777 GCF_034236695.1 Oncorhynchus nerka
ATAGGACGGCTGTGTTTACTCACGCTGGATTGTTGCAGGATAGGACGGCTGTGTTTACTCCCACGCTGACTCGTCGCAGATAGACGGCTGTGTCGATTTCACGTTGACTTGTTTCAGATAGACTGGTTGTGTTTACCTCACGCTGACTTGTCGAGATAGACGCATGTAAGTAATTTCACGCTGACTGTCGCAGATTCGCCGTTTACCCACGCGACTTGTCGCAGATAGACCTGCCAGCTTTACCTCACGCTGGGACTTGTCGCAGATAGACGGCTGTGTTTACCTCTGCTGTGCCGCAGATGCAACACTACGCTCATCAGCTGTCAGAAGACCGGGTGTTTAAAGTCTGTCTCTGGTGTGTTTCACGCTGACTTGGGAGTAGATGGTTCATATTACTATTTAGTGTTTCGGTGTTTGGACTGACAGAGACATTACATACAAATACAGTTGTATTGATATTGAATATCTGAGGTCTTACCCCCACGCGACTTGTCGCAGATAGACGGGTTGTGTTTACCTCACGCTGACTTGTTGCAGATAGATCGCTGTGTTTACTCGCTGACTTTGTCGCAGATAGACGGCTGTGTTTACCTACGGACTTGTTGCAGATAGATCGCTGTGTTTACTCACGTTGACTTGTTGCAGATAGGATTTGCCAGGTTTACCTCACGCTGACTTGTCGGCGATAGACGGTTGTGTTTACCCCACGCCAGACTTGCTGCAGATAGATCGCCAGGTTTACCTCCCCACGCTGACTTGCCCAGATAGACGGCTGTGTTTACATCAATCCAGATACTTTGGTTTTCTTCCCCACGCATTGTTGCTGCAGATAGAGCCAGGTTTACCTCACGCTGACTTGTCGCAGTCCCGTGTTTCAATTCGTGGCTGTCGCGATAATAGCATTTCTCACGCATCCTTGTTGCAGATAGACGCCAGGTCGACTTCACGCGATCTGTCGCGAGATAGACGGAAGGTGCTTAATTTACGCTGATCGGTCGAGATAGATGCCAAAGTGACCACGCTGATCAGGTTGCAGATAGACGGCTGTGTTTACCCCACGCTGGACTTGTTGCAGATAGACCTGCCGTGTTTACTCCCACGCTGACTTGTTGCAGATAGACGGCTGTGTTTACTCACGTTGACTTGTCGCAGATAGACGGCTGTGTTTACCTCACGTTGACTTGTCACAGATAGACGGCTGTGTTTACCTCACGTTGACTTGTCGCAGATAGACGGCTGTGTTTACCTCACGTTGACTTGTCGCAGATAGACGGCTGTGTTTACCTCACGTTGACTTGTCGCAGATAGACGGCTGTGTTTACCTCACGTTGACTTGTCGCAGATAGACGGCTGTGTTTACCTCACGTTGACTTGTTGCAGATAGACGGCTGTGTGTGATGATGTAGTGAACATTACAATAACTTTTGATGTTCAATTCCCATGTCCTGAAACAAAAAATGGATTCCCATCACATTTTCAACTTTACTGACGATTTTGTCACAACAAATGTGGCGTTATATGGTATGTGTGTCGGGCAGGGATGTGTGTGTGTGTGTGTGTCCACTCTGGTCTTGACACGTGTGCTCCAGTCAACAGTGCAGGTAGGCTACCTTCAGAGATAATCTAGTCAACAGTGCAGGTAGGCTACCTTCAGAGATAATCTAGTCAACAGTGCAGGTAGGCTACCTTCAGAGATAATCTAGTCAACAGTGCAGGTAGGCTACCTTCAGAGATAATCTAGTCAACAGTGCAGGTAGGCTACCTTCAGAGATAATCTAGCCAACAGTGCAGGTAGGCTACCTTCAGAGATAATCTAGTCAACAGTGCAGGTAGGCTACCTTCAGAGATAATCTAGCCAACAGTGCAGGTAGGCTACCTTCAGAGATAATCTAGTCAACAGTGCAGGTAGGCTACCATCAGAGATAATCTAGTCAACAGTGCAGGTAGGCTACCATCAGAGATAATCTAGTCAACAGTGCAGGTAGGCTACCTTCAGAGATAATCTAGTCAACAGTGCAGGTAGAGGTATCTCCTTCAGAGATAATCTAGTCAACAGTGCAGGTAGAGGTATCTCCTTCAGAGATAATTAATGGATAAGAGATAGATTTGTATTTGTCAAACGGCAGCCAAGCCTCAATCATCACCAGAATAAGACCCTCGGTGTTTATGGAAAAGGCGCATTAAAAGCTCATCACCGTATTTTCGTCTTTCCTTTACACTTTCTTGTGTGACACTACAGTACGACGAGCAACTTGCTTTGCTCAGACAACATTGAAGTTATCTGAAAGCCCACAGGCATTTTACAGCAACGTCTCCAGAGTGAATTCAGGTTAAAAAAGAACGTCTCCAAAGCTCACTTCTGGTTTAGACTGTTAGTCTGATCTACTATACTGCTGGTCAGGGGGTCCAGACAGTGCTGTGTGTGTGTGTGTGTGTGTGTGTGTGTGTGTGTGTGTGTGTGTGTGTGTGTGTGTGTGTGTGTGTGTGTGTGTGTGTGTGTGTGTGTGTGTGCTTACATTCGTGCGTGTGTTTGTGTATGTCTAACCAGCCTTGTGGCTCGGGGGTCAGTGTGGTCAGCTTGCTGCCCTGCCGTGGTGGCCTCAGCCTGGGAGGGCAGACTACTTTAGCCCCAGGCTTCTCCGGGCCTTTTCCCTGGCTCCATCTCTACTGACAGGTGGCTGTGGCACCCTGTGCCCTCCACAGGAACAGCTGCCTGCTCTCCATAGGCTCCAGTCACATTGGGATTATGCCTGGGCTTTGAGAAGTGCCTCCCAGGCAAGGAACAAAGAGAGAAGGTTGAGTGAGGAGAAGCCTAGATGAGGAAAGCGACTTGATGCTAGTGGTATTAAACACGCTACCAGAATGTTAATATCCTTGTATTTCAAATGTACTGTCGTTTCCTCAGAACGAGAGAACACAAAGACAACTATTGTTCATCCACAATGTCCTTTCCCTCTGTTTGCTCTGTGAATGACGACTCAAGGGGTTTGATCAGGTTAAGGGTTCAATTCGAATTGAAGGTAGTCAATTCAGAAAGTGATTTGATTTTAAACTTCAAAAATGAAAAGAAAACCTTTTGAAATAAATAGCTTTTACTTTGAAGTCTATTGAAAATCGATGGTCTTTAAAAAAAAAAAGATTTACTTCCTGAATTTAATTTTTTAATTTTTTTAATTTCACCTTTATTTAACCAGGTAGACTAGTTGAGAACACCTTTATTTAACCAGGTAGACTAGTTGAGAACACCTTTATTTAACCAGGTAGGCTAGTTGAGAACACCTTTATTTAACCAGGTAGGCTAGTTGAGAACACCTTTATTTAACCAGGTAGACTAGTTGAGAACACCTTTATTTAACCAGGTAGGCTAGTTGAGAACACCTTTATTTAACCAGGTAGGCTAGTTGAGAACACCTTTATTTAACCAGGTAGACTAGTTGAGAACACCTTTATTTAACCAGGTAGGCTAGTTGAGAACACCTTTATTTAACCAGGTAGGCTAGTTGAGAACACCTTTATTTAACCAGGTAGGCTAGTTGAGAACACCTTTATTTAACCAGGTAGGCTAGTTGAGAACACCTTTATTTAACCAGGTAGGCTAGTTGAGAACACCTTTATTTAACCAGGTAGGCTAGTTGAGAACACCTTTATTTAACCAGGTAGACTAGTTGAGAACACCTTTATTTAACCAGGTAGGCTAGTTGAGAACACCTTTATGTAACCAGGTAGGCTAGTTGAGAACACCTTTATTTAACCAGGTAGGCAAGTTGAGAACAAGTT
>NW_027037337.1:0-18782 GCF_034236695.1 Oncorhynchus nerka
GAGAGCAGAGAGCAGAGACAGAGCTGAGACAGGGAGACAGAGAGCTACGAGACAGAGAGATGAGACAGAGGAAGAGGCGAGTACAGATGAGAGCGAGCGAGACAGAGAGAGCGGAGACAGAGACAGACAGAGCGAGCGAGACAGAGAGAGCGAGCAAGACAGAGAGAGAGCGAGCGAGACAGAGAGACGAGAGCGAGACAGAGAGAGAGCAGAGCGAGACAGAGACAGAGTGAGCGAGCGAGAACAGAGAGAGAGACGAGCGAGACAGAGAGAGAGCGAGACAGAGAGAGTGCAGCGAACAGACAGAGCTCGAGCAGAGACGAGAGCAAGACAGGAGCGAGACAGAGAGAGACGAGCGATACAGAGAGAGCGAGCGAGGCGAGACAGAGAGAGCAGCACACGAGAGAGAGAGTGAGACAGAGAGCAGACAGAGAGAGCGAGACAGAGAGCGAGAGAGAGAGCGAGAGCGAGAGAGAGCAGAGAGAGCGAGACAGAGAGAGATAGCAAGACAGAGACGAGCGAGACAGAGGAGAGACAGAGACGAGCGAGACAGACAGAGCGAGACAGAGAGAGCGGAGCGAGACACGAGAGAGTGAGCGAGATAGAGATAGCAGAGCGAGACAGAGAGAGCAAGTAGCGAGACAGAGAGAGCAGAGACAGAGAGAGACAGAGCCAGACAGAGCGAGACAGAGCAGAGCGAGCGAGACAGAGAGAGCGAGGAGAGACAGAGAGCAGAGCGAGACAGAGAGAGCGAGACAGAGAGAGACAGAGAGCTAGACAGAGCGAGACAGAGAAAGCGAGCAAGACAGAGAGAGCGAGCGAGACAGAGAGAGAGCGAGACAGAGAGAGAGGAGCGAGACAGAGAGAGCGAGACGAGATGAGACAGAGAGCGAGCGAGACAGAGAGAGCGAGACAGAGAGAAAGAGCGAGACAGAGAGAGCGAGCGAGACAGAGAGCAGAGAGCGAGCGAGACAGAGAGCAGCGAGACAGAGAGAGCGAGACAGAGCAGCTAGACGAGAGCGATACAGAGAGAGCGAGCGATACAGAGAGAGCGAGCGAGTCAGAGAGAGCGAGAGAGAGAGAGCGAGCGAGACAGAGAGAGCGAGAGAGAGAGAGCGCGAGCGAGGGAAACAGAGAGCGAGCGAGACAGAGAGAGCGAGACAGAGCGAGCGAGACAGAGAGAGCGAGCGAGACAGAGAAGAGAGAGAGCAGAGCGAGACAGAGAGACGAGCGAGACAGAGAGAGAGCGGAAGCGAGACAGAGAGAGCGAGCGAGACAGAGAGAGCGAGCGAGACAGAGAGAGCGAGCGAGACAGAGAGAGCAGAGAGAGAGAGAGCGAGAGCAAGACAGAGAGCGAGCGAGACAGAGAGAGCAGAGACAGAGAGCGAGACAGAGAGCGAGTAGAGATAGAGAGAGTAGAGACAGAGAGAGCAGAGACAGAGAGAACGAGCGAGACAGAGAGCAGCAGAGACAGAGACAGAGACGAGACAGAGCGAGACAGACAGAGAGCGAGACAGAGAGAGCGAGCGAGACAGAGAGATCGAGACAGAGAGAGTGAGCGAGACAGAGAGAGAGCGAGACAGAGAGAGCGAGCGAGAGCAGAGAGACGAGACAGAGAGAGCAGAGCTAGACAGAGCGAGACAGACAAAGCGAACGAGACAGAGAGAGAGCAGCGAGAGCGAGACAGAGAGCGAGACAGAGAGAGTGAGAGAGAGCGAGCGAGAGACAGAGAGCGAGCGAGACAGAGAGCGAGCGAGACAGAGAGAGCAGAGACAGAGAGAGCGAGACAGAGAGAGCGAGCGAGACAGAGCGACGAGCGAGACAGACAGAGCGAGCGAGACAGAGAGAGCGAGCGAGACAGAGAGAGCGAGACAGAGATAAGCGAGACAGCAGAGAGCGAGCGAGACAGAGAGAGAGCAGACAGACAGAGAGCGAGCGAGACAGAGAGAGCGAGCGAGACAGAGAGAGCGAGCGAGACAGAGAGCAGAGCGAGACAGAGAGAGCGAGCGAGACAGAGAGCGAGCGAGAGAGAGCGAGCAGAGACAGAGAGAGAGCGAGAGTGAGCGAGACAGAGAGAGCGAAAGACAGAGAGAGAGCGAGCGAGACAGAGAGAGCGAGCGAGACAGAGAGAGCGAGAGACAGAGAGAGCGAGACAGAGAG
The DNA here is from genome assembly GCF_034236695.1 of Oncorhynchus nerka. Classification (NCBI taxonomy): domain Eukaryota; kingdom Metazoa; phylum Chordata; class Actinopteri; order Salmoniformes; family Salmonidae; genus Oncorhynchus; species Oncorhynchus nerka. The sequence goes on from NW_027037337.1 coordinate 2,161, forward strand.
CGAGCGAGACAGAGAGAGCGAGACAGGAGAGAGAGAGTGAGACAGAGAGAGCGAGACGAGACAGAGAGCGAGCGAGACGAGAGAGAGCGAGCGAGAAGCAGAGACGAGCGAGACAGAGAGACGAGCGAGAAAGCAGAGAGCGAGCGAGACAGAGAGAGCGAGCAAGACAGAGAGAGCGAGAGAGAGAGAGAGCGAGAGAGAGCGAGAGAGCGAGCGAGACAGAGAGAGCGCAAGACAGAGAGAGACGAGCAAGACAGAGCGAGCGAGACAGAGAGAGTGAGAGAGAGAACGAGAGAGAGACAGACAGAGCAGAGACAGAGAGACGAGCGAGACAGAGAGAGAGAGCGAGATAGAGAGAGAGACAGAGCGAGACAGAGAGAGCGAGACAGAGAGAGACAGAGCAGAGCGAGACAGAGAGAGACAGAGCGAGACAGACAGAGAGCGAGAGACAGAGAGACGAGACAGAGAGAGAGCGAGAGCAGAGAGAGACAGACAGAGAGAGCAGAGCGAGACAGAGAGAGCGAGACAGAGAGAGACAGAGAGAGCGAGACGAGAGCAGAGAGAGACGAGAGAGAGAGCGAGAGACAGAGAGCGAGCGAGACAGAGAGAGCGAGCGAGACAGAGAGACGAGAGATAGACAGAGCAGAGAGACAGAGCAGAGCGAGACAGAGAGAGAGAGCGAGACAGAGAGAGCGAGCGAGACAGAGAGAGCGAGCGAGACAGAGAGAGCGAGCGAGACAGAGAGGCGAGAGACGAGAGCAGAGACAGAGAGAGAGAGACAGAGCGAGCGAGACAGAGAGAGAGCAGACAGAGAGCGAGCGAGACAGAGAGAGCAGAGAGCAGAGCAGAGAGCAGAGACAGAGAGCGAGACAGAGAGAGCGAGCGATACAGAGAGAGCGAGCGAGACAGAGAGAGTGAGACAGAGCGAGCGATACAGAGAGAACGAGCGAGACAGAGAGAGCGAGCGAAACAGAGAGAGCGAGACAGAGAGAGACAGACAAAGCGAGCGAGACAGAGAGAGAGAGCAAGATCGAGAGAGCGAGCGAGACAGACAGAGCTAGACAGAGCGAGACAGACAAAGCGAGCGAGACAGAGAGCGAGATCGAGAGAGCGAGCGAGACAGAGAGAGACAGAGCTAGACAGAGCGAGACAGACAAAGCGAGCGAGACAGGGAGCGAGCGAGACAGAGAGAGCGAGCGATACAGAGAGAGCGAGCGAGACAGAGAGAGCGAGAGAGAGAGAGCACGAGCGAGCGAGACAGAGACGAGACGAGACAAGACAGAGAGTGAGACAGAGACGAGAGAGAGAGACGAGCGAGACAGAGATGAGCGAGACGAGACAGAGAGAGCGAGACAGAGAGCAGAGAGCAGAGCAGCGAGACAGAGAGAGCGAGACGAGACAGAGAGCGAGCGAGACAGAGAGAGCAGAGCGATACGAGAGAGCGGAGCGAGACAGAGAGCGAGCGAGACAGAGAGAGCGAGCGAGACAGAGAGAGAGCGAGACAGAGAGAGCGAGACAGACAGAGCGACGAGCAGAGAGAGCGAGCGAGACAGAGAGAGCGAGGGATACAGAGAGAGCGAGCGAGGGATACAGAGAGAGCGAGCGGGAGACAGAGAGCAGCGACAGAGAGAGTGGGAGCGAGACAGAGTAGAGCGAGCGAGCGAAACAGAGAGCAGAAAGGAGAAAGAAAGAGCGAGACAGAGAGAGCGCAAGACAGACAGAGCGAGCAAGACAGAGCGAGCTTGAGACAGAGAGCGAGTGAGACAGAGAGCGAGCATGACAGAGCGAGACAGAGAGAGCGAGCGATACAGAGAGAGTGAGCGAGATAGAGATAGCGAGCGAGATAGAGAGAGCAAGCGAGACAGAGAGAGCGAGACAGAGAGAGACAGAGCTAGACAGAGCGAGACAGACAAAGCGAGCGAGACAGAGAGAGCGAGGGAGACAGAGAGAGCGAGCGAGACAGAGAGAGCGAGACAGAGAGAGACAGAGCTAGACAGAGGAAAGAGAGAAAGGAGCAGAGACAGACAGAAAGGAGACAGAGAGAGGAGCGGGGATACAGAGAGAGTGAGTGAGATAGAGATAGGGGGCGAAGTGAGCAGAGGAGAGATAAGTGGGCACAGAGAGATAAAAGAGAGAGAGAAAGAGCAGAGCAGAGTGACAGACAGCGAGCTAGGGACAGAGAGAGCGAGGGAGACAGAGACAGACAGAGAGCGAGACAGAGAGAGAGCAGAGCAGACAGAGCGAGACAGACAGAGCGAGCGAGACAGAGAGCGAGCGAGACAGAGAGAGCGAGAACAGAGAGAGCGAGCGAGACAGAGAGAGCGAGAGAGAGAGAGCGAGCGAGAAACAGAGAGAGAGAGCGAGACAGAGAGAGAGAGACAGAGCGAGCAGACAGACAGAGCAAGCGAGACAGACAGAGCGAGCGAGACAGAGAGGAGAGCGAGACAGAGAGCGAGCGAGACAGAGAGAGCAGAGCGAAGACGAGCGAGACAGAGAGAGCGAGAGCAGACAGAGCGAGCGAGACAGAGAGAGCGAGCGAGACAGAGAGAGCGAGCAAGACAGAGCGAGGACAGAGAGCGAGACAGAGAGACGAGACAGAGAGAGAGAGACAGAGCGAGCGAGACAGAGAGAGCGAGCGAGACAGAGAGAGCGAGCAAGAGAGACAGAGAGACGAGCGAGACAGAGAGCGAGCGAGACAGAGAGAGCGAGCGAGACAGAGAGAGCGAGACAGAGAGAGCGAGAGAGAGAGAGAGCGAGCGAGAGAGCAGAGAGAGCAGAGACAGAGAGAGCGAGACAGAGAGAGCGAGCAGAGACAGAGAGAGAGCGAGCGAGACAGAGACGAGCGAGACAGAGAGAGCGAGCGAGACGAGAGAGAGCGAGAGAGCAGAGACAGAGAGCGAGCGAGACAGAGAGAGACGAGCGAGACAGAGAGAGCGAGACAGAGAGAGCAGAGCGAGACAGACAGAGAGCGAGCGAGACAGAGAGAGAGAGCGAGACAGAGAGAGCGAGCGAGATAGAGAGAGCGAGCGAGACAGAGAGCAGCAGAGAGAGACAGAGCTAGACAGAGCGAGACAGACAGAGCGAGCGAGACAGAGACGAGCGAGACAGAGAGAGCGAGCGAGACAGAGAGAGCGAGAGAGAGAGAGCGCGAGCGAGCGAAACAGAGAGCGAGCGAGACAGAGAGAGTGAGACAGAGCGAGCGAGACAGACAGAGCGAGCGAGACAGAAAGCGAGCGAGACAGAGAGAGCGAGCGAGACAGAGAGAGCGAGCGAGACAGAGAGAGCGAGACAGAGAGAGAGCGAGCGAGACAGAGAGCGAGCGAAACAGAGAGCGAGCGAGACAGAGAGAGCGAGCGAGACAGAGAGAGCGAGCGAGAATGAACGAGCGAGACAGAGAGAGCGAGCGAGACAGAGAGAGCGAGAAAGACAGAGCGAGCGAGACAGACAAAGCGAGCAAGACAGAGAGTGAGCGAGCGAGACAGAGAGCGAGCGAGACAGAGAGAGCGAGCGAGACAGAGAGATCGAGCGAGACAGAGAGAGCGCGATCGAGCGAAACAGAGAGTTAGAGAGACAGAGAGAGCGAGCGAGACAGAGAGAGCGAGACAGAGAGAGCGAGCGAGACAGAGAGAGCGAGCGAGACAGAGAGAGAGACAGAGAGAGAGAGCGAGACAGAGAGAGAGAGCGAGCGATACAGAGAGAGCGAGTGAGACAGAGAGAGAGAGCGAGCGAGACAGAGAGAGCGAGCGAGACAGAGAGAGCGAGCGAGACAGAGAGAGCGAGAAAGACAGAGCGAGCGAGACAGACAAAGCGAGCAAGACAGAGAGTGAGCGAGCGAGACAGAGAGCGAGCGAGACAGAGAGACCGAGCGAGACAGAGAGAGCGAGCGAGAATGAACAAGCGAGACAGAGAGAGCGAGCGAGACAGAGAGAGCGAGCGAGACAGAGAGAGAGACAGACAGAGAGAGCGAGAGAGACAGAGAGAGCGAGCGAAACAGAGAGCGAGCGAGACAGAGAGCAGAGACAGAGAGAGAGAGAGAGACAGAGAGAGAGAGCGAGCAGAGACAGAGAGAGCGGAGACAGAGAGAGAGAGCGAGCGAGACAGAGAGAGCGAGAGAGACAGAGAGACGAGAGACAGAGCGAGCGAGACAGACAGAGCGAGCGAGACAGACAGAGCGAGCAAGACAGAGAGAGCGAGCGAGACAGAGAGAGCGAGAGACAGAGAGAGAGAGACAGAGAGAGCGAGCGAGACAGAGAGAGCGAGAGACAGAGAGAGAGCGAGCAGAGAGACAGAGAGGAGAGCGAGACAGAGAGAGCAGAGCAGACAGAGAGAGCGAGCGAGACAGAGAGAGAGAGCGAGACAGAGAGAGCGAGACAGAGAGAGAGAGTAGACAGAGGAGAGCAGAGAGAGAGAGCGAGCAGAGACAGAGAGAGCACAGAGCGAGAGAGCAGAGACGAGACAGAGAGAGAGCGGAGACAGAGAGAGCGAGCGAGACGAGAGAGCGAGAGAGAGCAGAGAGAGAGCAGAGACAGAGAGAGAGCGAGACAGAGAGAGAGAGAGCGAGAGACAGAGAGAGCGAGCGAGACAGAGAGAGCAGAGCGAGCGAGACAGAGAGAGCGAGAGCAGAGAGAGCGAGCGAGACAGAGAGAGAGCGAGAGAGAGAGAGCGAGAGCGAGCGAGAGAGAGAGAGCGAGACAGAGAGAGGAGACAGAGAGAGAGAGAGCGAGCGAGACAGAGAGAGCAGAGACAGAGAGAGCAGAGCGAGACAGAGAGAGCGTAGCGAGACAGAGAGAGCGAAGCGAGACAGAGAGAGCGAGCGAGAGAGAGAGCAAGAGACAGAAGAGAGCGAGAGACAGAGAGAGAGAGCGAGCGAGAAAGACAGAGCGAGAGACAGAGAGAGCGAGACAGACAGAGAGCGAGCGAGACAGAGAGAGCGAGAGCAGAGAGCAGAGATAGAGAGAGCGAGAGAGAGAGAGCGAGACAGAGAGAGACGAGACAGAGCGAGACAGAGAGAGACAGAGAGAGCGACGAACAGAGAGACGAGAGACAGAGAGAGCGAGCGAGACAGAGAGAGACAGAGAGAGACAGAGAGAGAGAGAGAGCAGAGCGAGACAGAGAGAGAGAGCGAGACAGAGAGAGAGCGAGCGAGACAGAGAGAGAGCGAGAGAGAGACAGAGAGCAGAGAGACAGAGAGAGCGAGAGCAGAGAGACGAGAGACAGAGAGAGCGAGACAGAGAGAGAGAGCGAGACAGAGAGACGAGCGAGACAGAGAGAGCGAGCGAGACAGAGAGCGAGCGAGACAGAGAGAGCGAGAGAGCAGAGAGAGAGAGAGACAGAGAGAGCAGAGAGAGCGAGACAGAGAGAGCGAGACAGAGCGAGCGAACAGAGAGAGCGAGCAGACAGAGAGAGAGCGAGACAGAGAGAGCGAGACAGAGAGAGAGCAGAGCGAGACAGAGCGAGAGACAGAGAGAGAGCGAGCGAGACAGAGAGAGAGAGCGAGAGAGAGAGAGCGAGTGAGACAGAGAGCAGAGCGAGACAGAGCGAGACAGAGAGAGAGAGAGAGACAGAGAGAGAGCGAGAGACAGAGAGCGAGACAGAGAGAGACAGAGCACAGAGCAGAGCGAGACAGACAAAGCGAGCGAGACAGAGAGAGCGAGCGAGACAGAGAGAGCGAGAGAGACAGAGAGAGAGAGCAGAGACAGAGAGAGCGAGACAGAGAGAGACAGAGAGACAGAGAGAGCGAGACAGACAGAGAGCGAGACAGAGACAGAGAGCGAGACGAGCGAGACAGAGAGAGCGAGCAGACAGAGAGAGCGAGCGAGACAGAGAGAGCGAGCGAGACAGAGAGAGCGAGAGACAGAGAGAGAGAGAAGTAGACAGAGAGCGAGCGAGACAGAGAGAGCGAGACAGAGAGAGCGAGCGAGACAGAGAGAGCGAGCGAGACAGAGAGAGCGAGCGAGACAGAGAGAGCGAGCGAGACAGAGAGAGCGAGACAGAGAGAGCGAGAGAGACAGAGAGAGAGCGAGCGAGAAAGAGAGAGCGAGACAGAGAGAGTGAGACAGACAGAGCGATAAAGGGAGAGCGAGAGACAGAGAGAGCGAGGGATACAGAGAGAGCGAGCGAGGGATACAGAGAGAGCGAGCGAGACAGAGAGAGCGAGCGAAACAGAGAGCGAGCGAGACAGAGAGAGCGAGACAGAGAGAGCGAGAGAGAGAGAGCGCGAGAGAGAGTGCGAGAGCGAGCGAGACAGAGAGAGCGCAAGACAGAGAGAGCGAGCAAGACAGAGCGAGCGAGACAGAGAGAGTGAGACAGAGCGAGCGAGACAGACAGAGCGAGACAGAGAGAGCGAGCGATACAGAGAGAGTGAGCGAGATAGAGAGAGCGAGAGAGAGAGAGAGTGAGACAGAGAGAGCGAGACAGAGAGAGACAGAGCTAGACAGAGCGAGACAGACAAAGCGAGCGAGACAGAGAGAGCGAGGGAGACAGAGAGAGCGAGACAGAGAGAGCGAGACAGAGAGAGACAGAGCTAGACAGAGCGAGACAGACAAAGCGAGCAAGACAGAGAGAGCGAGCGAGACGGAGAGATCGAGACAGAGAGAGTGAGCGAGATAGAGAGAGCGAGCGAGATAGAGAGAGCGAGCGAGACAGAGAGAGCGAGACAGAGCTAGACAGAGCGAGACAGACAAAGCGAGCGAGACAGAGAGAGAGAGCGAGATCGAGAGAGCGAGCGAGACAGAGAGAGCGAGACAGAGAGAGACAGAGCTAGACAGAGCGAGACAGACAAAGCGAGCGAGACAGAGAGCGAGCGAGACAGAGAGAGCGAGCGATACAGAGAGAGCGAGCGAGACAGAGAGAGCGAGAGAGAGAGAGCGAGCGAGCGAAACAGAGAGCGAGCGAGACAGAGAGAGTGAGACAGAGCGAGCGAGACAGACAGAGCAAGCGAGACAGACAAAGCGAGCGAGACAGAGAGTGAGCGAGCGAGACAGAGAGAGCGCGAGACAGAGAGAGCGAGCGCGAATGAACAAGCGAGACAGAGAGAGCGAGCGAGACAGAGAGAGCGAGCGAGACAGAGAGAGCGAGCGAGACAGAGAGAGCGAGAGAGAGACAGAGCAGACAGAGAGAGCGAGCGAGACAGAGAGAGCAGAGCAGAGATACGAGACAGAGAGAGCGAGACAGAGAGAGCGAGACAGAGCAGAGCGATACAGAGAGAACGAGCGAGACAGAGAGAGCGAGACAGAGAGAGACAGAGCTAGACAGAACGAGACAGACAAAGCGAGCAAGACAGAGAGAGCGAGCGAGACGGAGAGATCGAGACAGAGAGAGTGAGCGAGACAGAGAGAGCGAGCGAGACAGAGAGAGTGAGCGAGACAGAGAGAGCGAGAGAGAGAGAGCGAGCAAGACAGAGAGAGCGAGCAAGACAGAGCGAGCGAGACAGAGAGAGCGAGACAGAGAGAGTGAGATAGAGAGAGTGAGACAGAGCGAGCGATACAGAGAGAACGAGCGAGACAGAGAGAGCGAGACAGAGAGAGACAGAGCTAGACAGAGCGAGACAGACAAAGCGAGCAAGACAGAGAGAGCGAGCGAGACGGAGAGATCGAGACAGAGAGAGTGAGCGAGATAGAGAGAGCGAGCGAGATAGAGAGAGCGAGCGAGACAGAGAGAGACAGACAGAGAGAGACAGAGCGAGACAGACAAAGCGAACGAGACAGAGAGAGAGAGCGAGATCGAGAGAGCGAGCGAGATAGAGAGAGCGAGCGAGACAGAGAGAGCGAGACAGAGAGAGACAGAGCTAGACAGAGCGAGACAGACAAAGCGAGCGAGACAGAGAGCGAGCGAGACAGAGAGAGCGAGCGATACAGAGAGAGCGAGAGAGAGAGAGACGAGCGCGAGCGAGACAGAGAGCGAGCGAGACAGAGAGAGTGAGACAGAGCGAGCGAGACAGACAGAGCGAGCGAGACAGAGAGAGCAGAGAGACAGAGAGAGAGCGAGACAGAGAGAGAGCAGAGCGAGACAGAGAGAGCGAGCGAGACAGAGAGAGACGAGCGAGAGAGAGAGCGAGCAGAGACAGAGAGAGCGAGACAGAGAGCAGAGAGAGACAGAGAGAGCGAGAGCAGAGAGAAGCGAGACAGAGAGAGTGAGACAGAGCGAGCGAGAAAGACAGAGCGAGCGAGACAGACAAAGCGAGCAAGACAGAGAGTGAGCGAGCGAGACAGAGAGCGAGCGAGACAGAGAGAGCGAGCGAGACAGAGAGAGCGAGCGAGACAGAGAGAGCGAGAGAGAGACAGAGAGAGAGAGACAGAGAGACAGAGCGAGACAGAGAGAGCGAGAGAGAGAGAGCAGAGCGAGAGACAGAGAGAGCGAGAGAGACAGAGAGAGCGAGCGAGACAGAGAGAGAGACAGAGCAGAGAGAGCGAGACAGAGAGAGAGAGAGAGAGACAGAGAGAGCGAGCGAGACAGAGAGAGACGAGAGACAGAGAGAGAGCGAGCGAGACAGAGAGAGCGAGCGAGACAGAGAGAGAGAGAGAGACAGAGACGAGAGAGAGCAGAGCAGCGAGACAGAGAGAGCGAGCGAGACAGAGAGCGAGAGCAGAGAGACGAGCGAGACAGAGAGAGCGAGCGAGACAGAGAGAGCGAGCGAGACAGAGAGAGCGAGCGAGACAGAGAGACGAGCAGAGAGAGAGCGAGACGAGAGAGAGCGAGAGAGACAGAGAGAGCGAGCGAGACAGAGAGAGCGAGACAGAGAGAGAGCAGAGAGAGCGAGACAGAGAGAGACAGAGAGCAGAGACAGAGACAGAGAGAGCGAGCGAGACAGAGAGAGCGAGAGAGACAGAGAGAGAGCGAGACGAGACAGAGAGAGCGAGCAGACAGAGAGAGCAGAGACGAGACAGAGAGAGAGAGAGACAGAGAGAGAGACAGAGAGCAGAGACAGAGAGAGAGAGAGCGAGACAGAGAGAGAGCGAGCGAGACAGAGAGAGCGAGACAGAGAGAGAGCGAGACAGAGAGAGAGCAGACAGAGAGAGCGAGCGAGACAGAGAGAGAGAGCAGAGAGAGAGAGCAGAGAGAGCGAGACAGAGAGAGCGAGACAGAGAGAGACGAGACAGAGAGCAGAGAGAGAGAGCGAGAGAGAGAGAGCGAGACGAGACAGAGAGAGAGCGAGAGACAGAGAGAGCGAGACAGAGAGAGACGAGCGAGCAGAGCGAGACAGAGAGAGCGAGACAGAGAGAGACAGAGAGAGCGAGACAGAGAGAGCGAGACGAGAGCAGAGACGAGACGAGAGAGAGAGAGCGAGAGAGACGAGACAGAGAGCGAGCGAGACAGAGAGAGCGAGACAGAGAGAGAGAGCGAGACGAGACAGACAGAGAGAGAGACGAGACAGAGAGAGAGCAGAGCGAGACAGAGAGACGAGACAGAGCAGAGAGAGCGAGCAGACAGACAGAGCGGAGACAGAGAGAGCGAGCAGAGAGAGAGAGAGCGAGACAGAGAGAGAGCGAGCGAGACAGAGAGAGCGAGCAGCGAGACAGAGAGCGAGCGAGACAGAGAGAGCGAGCAGAGACAGAGAGAGCGAGAGAGAGAGCAAGACAGAGAGAGCGAGAGCGATACAGAGAGACGAGCGAGACAGAGAGAGAGAGACAGAGAGAGCGAGACAGACAGAGCGAGAGACAGAGAGAGCGAGACGAGACAGAGAGAGAGCGAGACAGAGAGAGCGAGCGAGACAGAGAGAGCGAGCGAGACAGAGAGAGCAGAGCAGAGACAGAGAGAGAGAGCGAGTGAGACGAGACAGAGAGCGAGACGAGAGCGAGACAGAGAGAGCAGACAGAGAGAGCGAGACAGAGAGAGCGAGAGAGAGAGAGAGCAGCGAGAGAGAGCGAGAGAGAGCGAGCGAGACAGAGAGAGAGCAGAAGACAGAGAGAGCGAGCAAGACGAGAGCGAGCGAGACAGAGAGAGGAGACAGAGAGAGAGACAGACAGAGAGACAGAGAGAGCGAGCAGACAGAGAGAGCAGAGCGAGACAGAGAGAGCGAGCGAGACAGAGAGAGCAGAGAGACAGAGAGTAGAGCAGAGACAGAGAGAGAGAGACAGAGAGAGAGAGAGACAGAGAGAGCGAGACAGAGAGAGAGAGAGAGCGAGACAGAGAGAGACAGAGAGCGAGACAGAGAGAGACGAGAGCTAGACAGAGCGAGACAGACAGAGCGAGAGAGAGAGAGCGAGCAGACAGAGAGAGCGAGCGAGACAGAGAGATGACGAGACAGAGAGAGAGCGAGACAGACAGAGAGAGAGAGCGAGACAGAGAGAGCAGAGCAGAGAGAGAGCAGAGACAGAGAGAGAGAGCGAGACAGAGAGAGAGCGAGCAGAGACAGAGAGAGCGAGACGAGACAGAGCGAGACAGAGAGACAGAGAGAGACGAGAGAGAGAGAGCGAGCGAGACAGAGAGAGCGAGCGAGACGAGACAGAGAGCAGAGCGAGACAGAGAGAGCAGAGCGAGACAGAGAGAGCGAGCGAGAGAGAGAGAGCGAGAGAGACAGAGAGAGCGAGAGCAGAGCGAGACAGAGAGAGCGAGAAGACAGAGAGAGCGAGCGAGACAGAGCAGAGCGAGACAGAGAGAGAGCGAGACAGAGAGAGCGAGACAGAGAGCAGAGAGAGAGAGAGAGAGCGAGACAGAGAGAGCGAGCGAGAGAGAGAGCGAGCGAGACAGAGAGACGAGCGAGACAGAGAGAGCGCAGACAGAGAGAGATCGAGACAGAGAGAGAGAGCGAGAGAGAGAGCGAGCGAGACAGAGAGAGAGAGCAGAGCGAGACAGAGAGAGCGAGACAAGAGACAGAGAGAGCGAGACAGAGAGAGAGAGAGCGAGACAGAGAGAGCGAGACAGAGAGAGAGAGAGCGAGACAGAGAGAGAGAGAGAGAGAGACAGAGAGAGCGAGCGAGACAGACGAGAGAGCAGAGCGAGACGAGAGAGAGCAGAGAGAGACAGAGAGAGCGAGACGATGAGACAGAGAGCGAGCGAGACGAGAGAGAGCGAGCGAGACAGAGAGAGCCGAGAGAGAGAGCACAGAGAGAGCGAGCAGAGACAGAGAGAGCGAGAGACAGAGAGAGAGCGAGAGAGACAGAGAGAGAGACGAGAGAGAGCGAGCGAGACAGAGAGAGCGAGACAGAGAGAGCGAGCGAGACAGAGAGAGAGAGAGACAGAGAGAGCGAGAGACAGAGAGAGAGAGCGAGACAGAGAGAGAGCGAGCGAGACAGAGAGAGAGCGAGCGAGAGACAGAGAGAGCGAGAGAGAGAGAGACGAGCGAGACAGAGAGCGAGACAGAGAGAGCGAGAGAGACAGAGAGAGAGAGACAGAGAGAGAGCGAGACGAGACAGAGAGAGCGAGACAGAGACGAGACAGAGAGAGCGAGAGAGAGAGAGAGAGAGAGAGAGCGAGCGAGAGACAGAGAGCGAGACGAGAGACGAGAGAGAGCGAGACAGAGAGAGAGCGAGACAGAGAGAGAGAGAGCAGAGAGACAGAGAGAGCAGAGCGAGCGAGACAGAGAGAGCGAGACAGAGAGAGCGAGACAGAGAGAGAGAGCGAGCGAGACAGAGAGAGCGAGCAGACAGAGAGAGCGAGACAGAGAGCGAGAGAGACAGAGCGAGAGCAGAGAGCAGAGAGAGAGCGAGCAGAGACAGAGAGAGCGAGCGAGACAGAGAGAGCGAGAGCGAGACAGAGAGCAGAGCGAGACAGAGAGAGCGAGACAGAGAGAGCAGAGAGAGAGACAGAGAGAGCGAGCGAGACAGAGAGAGCGAGCGAGACAGAGAGAGCGAGACAGAGAGAGACGAGCGAGACAGAGAGAGCAGAGCGAGACGAGACAGAGAGAGACAGAGCGAGACGAGAGAGAGCGAGCGAGACAGAGAGAGCGAGCGAGACAGAGAGAGCAGAGAGAGCAGAGAGAGCGAGACGAGACAGAGAGAGCGAGACAGAGAGAGAGAGAGCAGAGAGAGAGAGAGAGCGAGAGCAGAGAGAGAGCGAGACAGAGACAGAGAGAGACGAGAGAGAGACAGAGCGAGACAGAGAGAGCGAGCGAGACAGAGAGAGCGAGCGAGACAGAGAGAGCGAGCGAGACAGAGAGAGCGAGAGAGAGAGCGAGCGAGACAGAGAGAGCGAGACAGAGAGAGCGAGCGAGACAGAGAGAGCGAGCGATACAGAGAGAGCGAGCGATACAGAGAGAGCGAGCGAGACAGAGAGAGCGAGACAGAGAGAGAGAGCGAGACGAGAGACAGAGAGCGAGAGAGACAGAGAGCGAGACAGAGAGAGAGCGAGACAGAGAGAGCGAGAGAGACAGAGAGAGAGACAGAGCAGAGCGAGACAGAGAGAGCGAGACAGAGAGAGCGAGAGAGAGAGAGCGAGCGAGACAGAGAGAGCGAGCGAGACAGAGAGCGAGAGAGCAGAGAGAGCGAGACAGAGAGAGAGAGCGAGAGAGAGAGACAGCAGAGACAGAGAGCGAGAGACAGAGAGAGCGAGACAGAGAGAGCGAGCGAGAGAGAGAGAGAGCGAGCGAGACAGAGAGAGCGAGCGAGCACAGAGAGACGAGCGAGACAGAGAGAGAGCGAGCAGAGACAGAGAGAGCGAGAGAGCGAGAGACAGAGAGGAGCGAGACAGAGAGAGCGAGACAGAGAGAGAGCGAGCGAGACAGAGCGAGCGAGACAGAGAGAGCGAGAGACAGAGAGAGCAGAGCGAGACAGAGAGAGACAGAGAGAGAGCGAGCGAGACAGAGAGAGCGAGCGATACAGAGAGAGCGAGCGAGACAGAGAGAGTGAGACAGAGAGAGCGAGACAGAGAGCGAGACAGAGAGAGCGAGCGAGACAGAGAGAGCGAGGAGCAGAGAGAGCGAGAGAGACAGAGAGAGCGAGACGAGACAGAGAGAGCGAGCGAGACAGAGAGAGAGATGAGCGAGCGAGACAGAGAGCGAGCAGAGACAGAGAGAGCGAGAGACAGAGAGAGCGAGACAGAGAGAGCAGAGAGAGAGACGCGAGAGAGAGCAGCGAGAGCGAGCGAGACAGAGAGAGCGAGCAAGACAGAGAGAGCGAGCGAGACAGAGCGAGCGAGACAGAGAGACGAGAGACAGAGAGAGCGTGCGAGACAGAGAGAGCGAGACAGAGAGAGTGAGCGAGATAGAGAGAGCGAGCGAGACAGAGAGAGCGAGCGAGACAGAGAGAGAGAGCGAGCGAGACAGAGAGAGCGAGCGAGACAGAGAGAGCGAGCGAGACAGAGAGAGCGAGCGAGACAGAGAGAGCGAGCGAGACAGAGAGAGCGAGACAGAGAGAGACAGAGCTAGACAGAGAGCGAGCGAGTCAGAGAGAGCGAGAGAGAGAGAGCGAGCGAGACAGAGAGAGCGAGAGAGAGAGAGCGAGAGCGAGGGAAACAGAGAGCGAGCGAGACAGAGAGAGTGAGACAGAGCGAGCGAGACAGACAGAGCGAGCGAGACAGAGAGAGCGAGCGAGACAGAGAGAGAGACAGAGACAGAGAGAGAGAGTGAGACAGAGAGAGAGAGAGAGCGAGACAGAGAGAGAGCGAGCGAGACAGAGAGAGCGAGCGATACAGAGAGAGCGAGCGAGACAGAGAGAGTGAGACAGAGCGAGTGAGACAGACAGAGCGATACAGAGAGAGCGAGCGAGACAGAGAGAGAGAGCGATACAGAGAGAGCGAGCGAGACAGAGAGAGCGAGCGAGACAGAGAGAGCGAGTGACAGAGAGAGAGAGCGAGCGAGCGAAACAGAGAGCGAGCGAGACAGAGAGAGCGAGACAGAGAGAGCGAGACAGAGAGAGAGAGAGAGAGCGAGAGAGAGTGCGAGAGCGAGCGAGACAGAGAGAGCGCAAGACAGAGAGAGCGAGCAAGACAGAGCGAGCGAGACAGAGAGAGTGAGCGAGACAGAGAGAGCGAGCGAGACAGAGAGAGCGAGCGAGACAGAGAGAGAGAGCGAGCGAGACAGAGAGAGCGAGCGAGACAGAGAGCGAGAGACAGAGAGAGCGAGACAGAGAGAGCGAGCGATACAGAGAGAGCGAGCGATACAGAGAGAGCGAGCGAGACAGAGAGAGCGAGGGAGACAGAGAGAGCGAGTGAGACAGAGAGAGCGAGAGACAGAGAGAGACAGAGCGAGACAGAGAGAGCGAGCGAGACAGAGAGAGCGAGAGAGACAGAGACGAGCGAGACGAGAGAGAGCGAGAGAGAGCAGCGAGCGAGAGAAAGCAGAGAGCGAGCGAGACTGAGAGAGCGAGACGAGACAGAGAGAGCGAGCGAGACAGAGAGAGCGAGACGAGACAGAGAGAGCGAGACGAGAGCAGAGACAGAGAGACAGAGAGAGCGAGACAGAGCAGAGAGCGAGACAGAGAGCGAGCGAGACAGAGAGAGAGCAGCAGAGACAGAGAGCGAGCGAGCGAGACAGAGAGAGCGAGCGAGACAGAGACGAGAGAGAGCGAGCGAGACAGAGAGAGCGAGCGAGACAGAGAGAGCGAGCGAGACAGACAGAGAGAGCGAGCGAGACAGAGAGCGAGCGAGACAGAGAGACAGACAGAGCGAGACAGAGAGAGCAGAGCAGAGAGAGAGAGAGCGAGACGAGAGAGAGAGAGCGAGAGACAGAGAGAGCGAGAAGCAGACAGAGAGAGCGAGACAGAGAGAGTAGAGACAGAGAGAGCGAGTACAGAGAGAGCGAGAGAGACAGAGAGAGAGCGAACAGAGAGAGCGAGACGAGAGAGAGAGAGACAGAGAGAGCGAGAGAGAGAGAGCGAGCGAGACAGAGAGAGCGAGATAGCGAGAGAGAGAGCAGAGCGAGAACAGAGAGAGAGAGAGAGACGAGCGAGACAGAGAGAGCGAGACAGAGAGAGCAGAGAGAGCGAGACAGAGAGAGAGAGCAGAGAGAGAGCGAGCAGACAGAGAGAGCGAGCGAGACAGAGAGAGGAGCGAGAGAGAGCGAGCGAGACAGAGAGAGCGAGACAGAGCACGAGAGAGAGCGAGACAGAGAGAGCGAGAACAGAGAGAGCGAGCGAGACAGAGAGAGAGAGACAGAGTGCAGAGAGACAGAGAGAGCGAGAGCAGAGAGAGCGAGCAGAGACAGAGAGAGAGCGATACAGAGATGAGCGAGCGAGACAGAGAGAGCGAGCGAGACAGAGACGAGCGAGATACAGAGAGACAGAGCGAGAGAGCGAGACAGAGAGAGCGAGCGAGACAGAGAGCGAGCGAGACGAGAGAGAGAGACAGAGAGAGCAGAGAGACGAGCAGAGAGAGAGAGAGCAGAGAGCGAGCGAAGACAGAGAGAGCGCAAGACAGACAGAGCGAGCAAGCAGAGCAGAGCGAGACAGAGAGCGAGACAGAGAGCGAGCGAGACAGAGAGAGCGAGACAGAGAGAGCGAGCTAGACAGAGAGAGCGAGAGCGACACAGAGAGCGCAGCGAGACAGAGAGCGGAGACGAGAGCGAAGCGAGACAGAGCAGAGCGAGACAGAGAGAGCGAGCTTTAGACAGAGAGACGAACAGAAAGCGCAGAGACAGAGAGAGCGAGACAGAGAGGAGCGAGCGAGACAGACGAGCAGGCAAGTGAGACAGAGATGAGCGAGACAGAGAGAGCTGAAGCAAAGAGACAGAGAGAGCGAGCAGACAGAGAGAGCGAGACAGAGATGAGACAGAGAGAGAGAGAGCGAGACAGAGAGAGAGAGAGCGATAGCATAGCAAGAGCAGAGATAGCGAGAGCACAGAGAGCTTGAAAGACAGAGAGAGCGAGACAGAGAGACGAGCGAGACAGAGAGAGACGAGCGAACAGAGAGCGAGCGAGCGAGACAGAGAGAGAGGAGCGAGCGAGACAGAACGAGCGAGACAGAGAGAGCGAGCAGACAGAGAGAGCGAGCGAGACAGAGAGAGCGAGCGAGACAGAGAGCGAGACAGAGCGAGTGAGACAGACAGAGCATACAGAGAGAGAGCGAGCGAGACAGAGAGAGAGAGAGTACGCAGAGAGAGCGAGCAAGACAGAGAGAGCGAGACGAGACAGAGAGAGCAAGAAAGACAGAGCGAGAGAGCAGCGAGTTTAGACAGAGAGCGAGCTAGAGCAGAGACAGCGAGACAGAGAGAGCGAAGACAGAGAGAGTGAGAGAGAGAGAGAGGCGAGAGAGAGCGAGACGAGAGAGCTAGCAGAGAGGAGAGAGAGAGCGAGCGAGACAGAGAGAGCGAGCAAGACAGAGCGAGCGAGACAGGGAGCGAGCGAGACAGAGAGAGAGCAGAGCGAGACAGACGGGGAGAGAGCGAGCATACAGGAGAGCGAGCAGCGAGACAGAGCGAGAGATGAGAGAGCGAGCGAGACAGAGAGAGCGAGCAAGACAGAGAGAGCGAGAGATGAGCGAGACAGAGAGAGCGAAAGCGAGCAAACAGAGAGAGACGAGCGAGACAGAGAGAGCGAGGAGAGACGAGACAGAGAGAGAGAGCGAGACAGAGAGAGCGAGAGCAGAGAGATGGACAAGGAGACAGAGAGAGCGAGCGAGACAGAGCGAGACGAGCAGAGAGCGAGAGCAGAGAGAGCGAAAGCAGACAGAGAGAGCAGAGACAGAGAGCGAGCGAGACAGAGAGCGAAGAGCAGAGAGAGAGCGAGCCGAGACAGAGAGAGAGAGCAGAG
>NW_027037338.1:0-18788 GCF_034236695.1 Oncorhynchus nerka
GTTTTTGTAGACTAGTGTTTTTGTAGACTAGTGTTTTTGTAGACTAGTGTTTTTGTAGACTAGTGGTTTTGAAGACTAGTGTTTTTGTAGACTAGTGTTTTTGTAGACTCTAGTGTTTTTGTAGACTAGTATTTTTGTAGACTAGTGTTTTTGTAGACTAGTGTTTTTGTAGACTAGTGTTTTTGTAGACTCTAGTGTTTTTGAAGACTAGTGTTTTTGTAGACTCTAGTGTTTTTGAAGACTAGTGTTTTTGTAGACTAGTGTTTTTGTAGACTCTAGTGTTTTTGTAGACTAGTGTTTTTGTAGACTCTAGTGTTTTTGTAGACTCTAGTGTTTTTGTAGACTAGTGTTTTTGTAGACTAGTGTTTTTGTAGACTCTAGTGTTTTTGAAGACTAGTGTTTTTGTAGACTAGTGTTTTTGTAGACTCTAGTGTTTTTGTAGACTAGTGTTTTTGTAGACTCTAGTGTTTTTGTAGACTCTAGTGTTTTTGTAGACTCTAGTGTTTTTGTAGACTCTAGTGTTTTTGTAGACTCTAGTGTTTTTGAAGACTAGTGTTTTTGTACTCTAGTGTTTTTGTAGACTAGTGTTTTTGTAGACTCTAGTGTTTTTGAAGACTCTAGTGTTTTTGAAGACTCTAGTGTTTTTGAAGACTCTAGTGTTTTTGTAGACTCTAGTGTTTTTGTAGACTCTAGTGTTTTTGTAGACTCTAGTGTTTTTGCTTTTTTTTTTTTTTTTTTGTAGACTCTAGTGTTTTTGTAGACTCTAGTGTTTTTGTAGACTCTAGTGTTTTGTACTCTAATTTTTGTAGACTAGTGTTTTGAGACTCTAGTGTTTTTGAAGACTCTAGTGTTTTGAAGACTCTAGTGTTTTTGAAGACTCTAGTGTTTTTGTAAGACTAGTGTTTTTGTAGACTCTAGTGTTTTTGTGAATAGTGTTTTTTGTAGACTCTAGTATTTTGTAGACTCTAGTGTTTTTGTAGACTCTAGTGTTTTTTGTAGACTAGTGTTTTTGTAGACTCTAGTGTTTTTGTAGACTAGTATTTTTTTTTTTGTAGACTAGTGTTTTTGTAGACTCCTAGTGTTTTTTGTAGACTAGTGTTTTTGTAGACTCCAAGTATTTTTTGAAGACTAGTGTTTTTGTAGACTAGTGTTTTTGAAGACTAGGTGTTTTGTAGACTCTAGTGTTTTTGTAGACTCTAGTGTTTTTGTAGACTAGTGTTTTTGTAGACTAGTGTTTTTGTAGACTCTAGTGTTTTTGAAGACTAGTGTTTTTGTAGGCAAAGTGTTTTGAAGACTAGTGGTTTGACTAGTGGTTTGTAGACTCTAGTGGTTTTGTAGACTCTAGTGGTTTTGGAGCTCTAGTGGTTTTGTAGACTAGTGTTTTTGAAGACTAGTGGTTTTGTAGACTAGTGTTTTTGTAGACTAATTGTTTTTGAAGACTAGTGGTTTTGTAGACTAGTGGTTTTGTAGACTAGTGGTTTTGTAGACTAGTGGTTTTGTAGACTAGTGGTTTTGTAGACTAGTGTTTTTAAAGACTAGTGTTTTTAAAGACTAGTGTTTTTGTAGACTAGTGTTTTTGTAGACTAGTGTTTTTGTAGACTAGTGTTTTTGTAGACTAGTGTTTTTGAAGACTAGTGGTTTTGTAGACTCTAGTGTTTTTGAAGACTAGTGTTTTTGTAGACTCTAGTGTTTTTGTAGACTGGTGTTTTTGTAGACTCTAGTGTTTTTGAAGACTCTAGTGTTTTTGTAGACTAGTGTTTTTGAAGACTAGTGTTTTTGAAGACTAGTGTTTTTGTAGACTCTACTGTTTTTGAAGACTAGTGTTTTTGTAGACTAGTGTTTTTGTAGACTAGTGTTTTTGTAGACTAGTGTTTTTGTAGACTAGTGTTTTTGAAGACTAGTGTTTTTGTAGACTAGTGTTTTTGTAGACTAGTGTTTTTGTAGACTAGTGTTTTTGTAGACTAGTGTTTTTGAAGACTAGTGGTTTTGTAGACTCTAGTGTTTTTGTAGACTATAGTGTTTTTGTAGACTCTAGTGTTTTTGTAGACTCTAGTGGTTTTGAAGACTAGTGTTTTTGTAGACTCTAGTGTTTTTGTAGACTCTAGTGTTTTTGTAGACTACTGTTTTTGTAGACTCTAGTGTTTTTGAAGACTAGTGTTTTTGTAGACTCTAGTGTTTTTGTAGACTCTAGTGTTTTTGTAGACTAGTGTTTTTGTAGACTCTAGTGTTTTGAAGACTAGTGTTTTTGTAGACTCTAGTGTTTTTGTAGACTCTAGTGTTTTTTGAAGACTAGTGTTTTTTGTAGACTCTAGTGTTTTTGTAGACTAGTGTTTTTGTAGACTAGTGTTTTTGTGAGACTCTAGTGTTTTTGAAGACTAGTGTTTTTTGAAGACTAGTGTTTTGTAGACTCTAGTGTTTTGAAGACTAGTGTTTTTGTAGACTCTAGTGTTTTGTAGACTCTAGTGTTTTTGAAGACTAGTGTTTTTGTAGACTAGTGTTTTTGAAGACTAGTGTTTTGTAGACTCTAGTGTTTTTGTAGACTAGTGTTTTTGTAGACTCTAGTGTTTTTGTAGACTCTAGTGTTTTTGAAGACTAGTGTTTTTGTAGACCAGTGTTTTTGAAGACTAGTGTTTTGCAGACTAGTGTTTTTGTAGACTCTGGTGTTTTGAAGACTAGTGTTTTTGTAGACTCTAGTGTTTTTTGAAGACTAGTGTTTTTGTAGACTAGTGTTTTTGAAGACTAGTGGTTTTTGTAGACTCTAGTAGTGTTTTTGTAGACTCTAGTGTTTTGTAGACTCTAGTGTTTTTGTAAGACTAGTGTTTTTGTAGACTAGTGTTTTTGTAGACTCTAGTGTTTTTGAAGACTAGTGTTTTTGTAGACTAGTGTTTTTGTAGACTTCCAGTGTTTTTTTTTGTAGACTAGTGTTTTTGTAGACTCTAGTGTTTTTGTAGACTCTAGTGTTTTTGTAGACTCTAGTGTTTTTGTAGACTCTAGTGTTTTTGAAGACTAGTGTTTTTGTACTCTAGTGTTTTTGTAGACTAGTGTTTTTGTAGACTCTAGTGTTTTTGAAGACTCTAGTGTTTTTGAAGACTCTAGTGTTTTTGAAGACTCTAGTGTTTTTGTAGACTCTAGTGTTTTTGTAGACTCTAGTGTTTTTGTAGACTCTAGTGTTTTTGTAGACTCTAGTGTTTTTGTAGACTCTAGTGTTTTTGTAGACTCTAGTGTTTTTGTAGACTCTAGTGTTTTTGTACTCTAGTGTTTTTGTAGACTAGTGTTTTTGTAGACTCTAGTGTTTTTGAAGACTCTAGTGTTTTTGAAGACTCTAGTGTTTTTGAAGACTCTAGTGTTTTTGAAGACTCTAGTGTTTTTGTAGACTCTAGTGTTTTTGTAGACTAGTGTTTTTGTAGACTCTAGTGTTTTTGTAGACTCTAGTGTTTTTGTAGACTCTAGTGTTTTTGTAGACTAGTGTTTTTGTAGACTCTAGTGTTTTTGTAGACTAGTGTTTTTGTAGACTAGTGTTTTTGTAGACTCTAGTGTTTTTGTAGACTAGTGTTTTTGTAGACTCTAGTGTTTTTGAAGACTAGTGTTTTTGTAGACTAGTGTTTTTGAAGACTAGTGTTTTTGTAGACTCTAGTGTTTTTGTAGACTCTAGTGTTTTTGTAGACTAGTGTTTTTGTAGACTAGTGTTTTTGTAGACTCTAGTGTTTTTGAAGACTAGTGTTTTTGTAGACTAGTGTTTTTGAAGACTAGTGGTTTTGTAGACTAGTGGTTTTGTAGACTCTAGTGGTTTTGTAGACTCTAGTGGTTTTGTAGACTCTAGTGGTTTTGTAGACTAGTGTTTTTGAAGACTAGTGGTTTTGTAGACTAGTGTTTTTGTAGACTAGTGTTTTTGAAGACTAGTGGTTTTGTAGACTAGTGGTTTTGTAGACTAGTGGTTTTGTAGACTAGTGGTTTTGTAGACTAGTGGTTTTGTAGACTAGTGTTTTTAAAGACTAGTGTTTTTAAAGACTAGTGTTTTTGTAGACTAGTGTTTTTGTAGACTAGTGTTTTTGTAGACTAGTGTTTTTGTAGACTAGTGTTTTTGAAGACTAGTGGTTTTGTAGACTCTAGTGTTTTTGAAGACTAGTGTTTTTGTAGACTCTAGTGTTTTTGTAGACTGGTGTTTTTGTAGACTCTAGTGTTTTTGAAGACTCTAGTGTTTTTGTAGACTAGTGTTTTTGAAGACTAGTGTTTTTGAAGACTAGTGTTTTTGTAGACTCTACTGTTTTTGAAGACTAGTGTTTTTGTAGACTAGTGTTTTTGTAGACTAGTGTTTTTGTAGACTAGTGTTTTTGTAGACTAGTGTTTTTGAAGACTAGTGTTTTTGTAGACTAGTGTTTTTGTAGACTAGTGTTTTTTTGTTAGTGTTTTTGAAGACTAGTGGTTTTGTAGACTCTAGTGTTTTTGTAGACTATAGTGTTTTTGTAGACTCTAGTGTTTTTGTAGACTCTAGTGGTTTTGAAGACTAGTGTTTTTGTAGACTCTAGTGTTTTTGTAGACTCTAGTGTTTTTGTAGACTACTGTTTTTGTAGACTCTAGTGTTTTTGAAGACTAGTGTTTTTGTAGACTCTAGTGTTTTTGTAGACTCTAGTGTTTTTGTAGACTAGTGTTTTTGTAGACTCTAGTGTTTTTGAAGACTAGTGTTTTTGTAGACTCTAGTGTTTTTGTAGACTCTAGTGTTTTTGAAGACTAGTGTTTTTGTAGACTCTAGTGTTTTTGTAGACTAGTGTTTTTGTAGACTAGTGTTTTTGTAGACTCTAGTGTTTTTGAAGACTAGTGTTTTTGAAGACTAGTGTTTTTGTAGACTCTAGTGTTTTTGAAGACTAGTGTTTTTGTAGACTCTAGTGTTTTTGTAGACTCTAGTGTTTTTGAAGACTAGTGTTTTTGTAGACTAGTGTTTTTGAAGACTAGTGTTTTTGTAGACTCTAGTGTTTTTGTAGACTAGTGTTTTTGTAGACTCTAGTGTTTTTGTAGACTCTAGTGTTTTTGAAGACTAGTGTTTTTGTAGACTAGTGTTTTTGAAGACTAGTGTTTTTGCAGACTAGTGTTTTTGTAGACTCTAGTGTTTTTGAAGACTAGTGGTTTTGTAGACTAGTGTTTTTGTAGACTAGTGTTTTTGAAGACTAGTGGTTTTGTAGACTAGTGGTTTTGTAGACTAGTGGTTTTGTAGACTAGTGGTTTTGTAGACTAGTGGTTTTGTAGACTAGTGTTTTTGAAGACTAGTGGTTTTGTAGACTAGTGTTTTTGAAGACTAGTGTTTTTGTAGACTAGTGTTTTTGAAGACTAGTGTTTTTGTAGACTAGTGTTTTTGTAGACTAGTGTTTTTGTAGACTAGTGTTTTTGTAGACTCTAGTGTTTTTGTAGACTAGTGTTTTTGTAGACTAGTGTTTTTGTAGACTAGTGTTTTTGAAGACTAGTGGTTTTGTAGACTAGTGGTTTTGTAGACTAGTGTTTTTGAAGACTAGTGTTTTTGAAGACTAGTGTTTTTGAAGACTCTAGTGGTTTTGTAGACTCGTGGTTTTGTAGACTCTAGTGTTTTTGTAGACTAGTGTTTTTGAAGACTAGTGGTTTTGTAGACTAGTGTTTTTGTAGACTAGTGTTTTTGTAGACTAGTGTTTTTGAAGACTAGTGGTTTTGTAGACTCTAGTGTTTTTGTAGACTATAGTGTTTTTGTAGACTCTAGTGTTTTTGTAGACTCTAGTGTTTTTGAAGACTAGTGTTTTTGTAGACTAGTGTTTTTGTAGACTAGTGTTTTTGTAGACTCTAGTGTTTTTGTAGACTAGTGTTTTTGTAGACTCTAGTGTTTTTGTAGACTCTAGTGTTTTTGTAGACTCTAGTGTTTTTGTAGACTCTAGTGTTTTTGAAGACTAGTGGTTTTGTAGACTCTAGTGTTTTTGTAGACTCTAGTGTTTTTGTAGACTCTAGTGTTTTTGTAGACTCTAGTGTTTTTGTAGACTCTAGTGTTTTTGTAGACTCTAGTGTTTTTGAAGACTAGTGTTTTTGTACTCTAGTGTTTTTGTAGACTAGTGTTTTTGTAGACTCTAGTGTTTTTGAAGACTCTAGTGTTTTTGAAGACTCTAGTGTTTTTGAAGACTCTAGTGTTTTTGTAGACTAGTGTTTTTGTAGACTCTAGTGTTTTTGTAGACTCTAGTGTTTTTGTAGACTCTAGTGTTTTTGTAGACTCTAGTGTTTTTGAAGACTAGTGTTTTTGAAGACTAGTGTTTTTGTAGACTAGTGTTTTTGTAGACTCTAGTGTTTTTGAAGACTCTAGTGTTTTTGAAGACTCTAGTGTTTTTGAAGACTCTAGTGTTTTTGTAGACTAGTGTTTTTGTAGACTCTAGTGTTTTTGTAGACTAGTGTTTTTGTAGACTCTAGTGTTTTTGTAGACTCTAGTGTTTTTGTAGACTCTAGTGTTTTTGTAGACTAGTGTTTTTGTAGACTCTAGTGTTTTTGTAGACTAGTGTTTTTGTAGACTAGTGTTTTTGTAGACTCTAGTGTTTTTGTAGACTAGTGTTTTTGTAGACTCTAGTGTTTTTGAAGACTAGTGTTTTTGTAGACTAGTGTTTTTGAAGACTAGTGTTTTTGTAGACTCTAGTGTTTTTGTAGACTCTAGTGTTTTTGTAGACTAGTGTTTTTGTAGACTAGTGTTTTTGTAGACTCTAGTGTTTTTGAAGACTAGTGTTTTTGTAGACTAGTGTTTTTGAAGACTAGTGGTTTTGTAGACTAGTGGTTTTGTAGACTCTAGTGGTTTTGTAGACTCTAGTGGTTTTGTAGACTCTAGTGGTTTTGTAGACTAGTGTTTTTGAAGACTAGTGGTTTTGTAGACTAGTGTTTTTGTAGACTAGTGTTTTTGAAGACTAGTGGTTTTGTAGACTAGTGGTTTTGTAGACTAGTGGTTTTGTAGACTAGTGGTTTTGTAGACTAGTGGTTTTGTAGACTAGTGTTTTTAAAGACTAGTGTTTTTAAAGACTAGTGTTTTTGTAGACTAGTGTTTTTGTAGACTAGTGTTTTTGTAGACTAGTGTTTTTGTAGACTAGTGTTTTTGTAGACTAGTGTTTTTGAAGACTAGTGGTTTTGTAGACTCTAGTGTTTTTGAAGACTAGTGTTTTTGTAGACTCTAGTGTTTTTGTAGACTGGTGTTTTTGTAGACTCTAGTGTTTTTGAAGACTCTAGTGTTTTTGTAGACTAGTGTTTTTGAAGACTAGTGTTTTTGAAGACTAGTGTTTTTGTAGACTCTACTGTTTTTGAAGACTAGTGTTTTTGTAGACTAGTGTTTTTGTAGACTAGTGTTTTTGTAGACTAGTGTTTTTGTAGACTAGTGTTTTTGAAGACTAGTGTTTTTGTAGACTAGTGTTTTTGTAGACTAGTGTTTTTGTAGACTAGTGTTTTTGAAGACTAGTGGTTTTGTAGACTCTAGTGTTTTTGTAGACTATAGTGTTTTTGTAGACTCTAGTGTTTTTGTAGACTCTAGTGGTTTTGAAGACTAGTGTTTTTGTAGACTCTAGTGTTTTTGTAGACTCTAGTGTTTTTGTAGACTAGTGTTTTTGTAGACTCTAGTGTTTTTGAAGACTAGTGTTTTTGTAGACTCTAGTGTTTTTGTAGACTCTAGTGTTTTTGAAGACTAGTGTTTTTGTAGACTCTAGTGTTTTTGTAGACTCTAGACTCTAGTTTTTGTAGACTCTAGTGTTTTTGTAGACTAGTGTTTTTGTAGACTCTAGTGTTTTTGAAGACTAGTGTTTTTGAAGACTAGTGTTTTTGTAGACTCTAGTGTTTTTGAAGACTAGTGTTTTTGTAGACTCTAGTGTTTTTGTAGACTCTAGTGTTTTTGAAGACTAGTGTTTTTGTAGACTAGTGTTTTTGAAGACTAGTGTTTTTGTAGACTCTAGTGTTTTTGTAGACTAGTGTTTTTGTAGACTCTAGTGTTTTTGTAGACTCTAGTGTTTTTGAAGACTAGTGTTTTTGTAGACTAGTGTTTTTGAAGACTAGTGTTTTTGCAGACTAGTGTTTTTGTAGACTCTAGTGTTTTTGAAGACTAGTGGTTTTGTAGACTAGTGTTTTTGTAGACTAGTGTTTTTGAAGACTAGTGGTTTTGTAGACTAGTGGTTTTGTAGACTAGTGGTTTTGTAGACTAGTGGTTTTGTAGACTAGTGGTTTTGTAGACTAGTGTTTTTGAAGACTAGTGGTTTTGTAGACTAGTGTTTTTGAAGACTAGTGTTTTTGTAGACTAGTGTTTTTGAAGACTAGTGTTTTTGTAGACTAGTGTTTTGTAGACTAGTGTTTTGTAGACTACTAGACTCTAGTGTTTTTTTGTAGACTAGTGTTTTTGTAGACTAGTGTTTTTGTAGACTAGTGTTTTTGAAGACTAGTGGTTTTGTAGACTAGTGGTTTTGTAGACTAGTGTTTTTGAAGACTAGTGTTTTTGAAGACTAGTGTTTTTGAAGACTAGTGTTTTTGTAGACTCGTGGTTTTGTAGACTCTAGTGTTTTTGTAGACTAGTGTTTTTGTAGACTAGTGTTTTTGTAGACTAGTGTTTTTGTAGACTAGTGGTTTTGTAGACTCTAGTGTTTTTGTAGACTCTAGTGTTTTTGTAGACTATAGTGTTTTTGTAGACTCTAGTGTTTTTGTAGACTCTAGTGGTTTTGAAGACTAGTGTTTTTGTAGACTCTAGTGTTTTTGTAGACTCTAGTGTTTTTGTAGACTAGTGTTTTTGTAGACTCTAGTGTTTTTGAAGACTAGTGTTTTTGTAGACTCTAGTGTTTTTGTAGACTCTAGTGTTTTTGAAGACTAGTGTTTTTGTAGACTCTAGTGTTTTTGTAGACTAGTGTTTTTGTAGACTAGTGGTTTTGTAGACTCTAGTGGTTTTGTAGACTCTAGTGTTTTTGTAGACTAGTGTTTTTGTAGACTCTAGTGTTTTTGAAGACTAGTGTTTTTGAAGACTAGTGTTTTTGTAGACTCTAGTGTTTTTGAAGACTAGTGTTTTTGTAGACTCTAGTGTTTTTGAAGACTAGTGTTTTTGTAGACTAGTGTTTTTGAAGACTAGTGTTTTTGTAGACTCTAGTGTTTTTGTAGACTAGTGTTTTTGTAGACTCTAGTGTTTTTGAAGACTAGTGTTTTTGTAGACTAGTGTTTTTGAAGACTAGTGTTTTTGCAGACTAGTGTTTTTGTAGACTCTAGTGTTTTTGAAGACTAGTGGTTTTGTAGACTAGTGTTTTTGTAGACTAGTGTTTTTGAAGACTAGTGGTTTTGTAGACTAGTGGTTTTGTAGACTAGTGGTTTTGTAGACTAGTGGTTTTGTAGACTAGTGGTTTTGTAGACTAGTGTTTTTGAAGACTAGTGGTTTTGTAGACTAGTGTTTTTGAAGACTAGTGTTTTTGTAGACTAGTGTTTTTGAAGACTAGTGTTTTTGTAGACTAGTGTTTTTGAAGACTAGTGTTTTTGTAGACTAGTGTTTTTGTAGACTAGTGTTTTTGTAGACTCTAGTGTTTTTGTAGACTAGTGTTTTTGTAGACTAGTGTTTTTGTAGACTAGTGTTTTTGAAGACTAGTGGTTTTGTAGACTAGTGGTTTTGTAGACTAGTGTTTTTGAAGACTAGTGTTTTTGAAGACTAGTGTTTTTGAAGACTCTAGTGGTTTTGTAGACTCGTGGTTTTGTAGACTCTAGTGTTTTTGTAGACTAGTGTTTTTGAAGACTAGTGGTTTTGTAGACTAGTGTTTTTGTAGACTAGTGTTTTTGTAGACTAGTGTTTTTGCGGACATTACAGTAGTATTTACTATAGTATTCTACACAATTCTACAGTATATTAGGTACTACGTATGATCGAGGGATTCTAAGGTGTGAAATATAGTATTGTACAGCTTACTACAGAATTGTATAGTACATACTGTAGTAGTCTCTCGTAAACTGTAGTATTTTTTTCATGTGGGATGTCTTGTTTTACATTCTGCTACCTCCTAATGAACTCCTAATCAATTGTGGGGATAGATCAGAGGGACACAGAGGTAAATAACAACAAGCAGTAGTAGTGTCAGGTCATACAGTCAGAGACGCATAGAGCGATGGGGGTGTGGACGTGTAGCCTGATGGGGGTGTGTACATGTAGCCTGATGGTGGGTGTATGTACGTGTAGCCTGATGGGGGTGTGAACGTGTGTAGCCTGATGGGGTGTGTACGTGTAGCCTGATGGGGGTGTGGACGTGTAGCCTGATGGGCGTGTGTACGTTTAGCCTGATGGGGGTGTGTACGTGTAGCCTGATGGGGGTGTGTACGTGTAGCCTGATGGGGTGTGTGCGTGTAGCCTGATGGGGGTGTGGACGTGTAGCCTGATGGGGGTGTGGACGTGTAGCCTGATGGGGGTGTGGACGTGTAGCCTGATGGGGGTGTGTACGTGTAGCCTGATGGGGGTGTGTACGTGTAGCCTGATGGGGGTGTGGATGTGTAGCCTGATGGGGGTGTGGACGTGTAGCCTGATGGGGGTGTGGACGTGTAGCCTGATGGGGGTGTGGACGTGTAGCCTGATGGGGGTGTGGACGTGTGGCCTGATGGGGTTTTGTACGTGTAGCCTGATGGGGTTTTGTACGTGTAGCCTGATGGGGTTTTGTACGTGTGGCCTGATGGGGGTGTGTACGTGTAGCCTGATGGGGGTGTGTACGTGTAGCCTGATGGGGGTTTTATACGTGTAGCCTGATGTGGTTTTATACGTGTAGCCTGATGTGGTTTTATACGTGTAGCCTGATGTGGTTTTATACGTGTAGCCTGATGGGGTTTTATACGTGTAGCCTGATGGGGTTTTATACGTGTAGCCTGATGGGGTTTTATACGTGTAGCCTGATGGGGTTTTATACGTGTAGCCTGATGGGGTTTTATACATGTAGCCTGATGGGGTTTTATACATGTAGCCTGATGGGGGTGTGGACGTGTAGCATGATGGGGTTTTATACATCTAGCCTGATGTGGGTGTGGACATCTAGTCTGATGTGGGTGTGTACATCTAGCCTGATGTGGGTGTGGACATCTAGTCTGATGAGGGTGTGGACATCTAGTCTGATGTGGGTGTGTACATCTAGCCTGATGTGGGTGTGTACATCTAGCCTGATGTGGGTGTGTACATCTAGCCTGATGAGGGTGTGTACATCTAGCCTGATGTGGGTGTGTACATCTAGCCTGATGTGGGTGTGTACATCTAGCCTGATGTGGGTGTGGACATCTAGTCTGATGAGGGTGTGTACATCTAGCCTGATGTGGGTGTGTACATCTAGCCTGATGTGGGTGTGTACATCTAGCCTGATGTGGGTGTGTACATCTAGCCTGATGTGGGTGTGTACATCTAGCCTGATGAGGGTGTGTACATCTAGTCTGATGTGGGTGTGTACATCTAGTCTGATGAGGGTGTGTACATCTAGTCTGATGTGGGTGTGTACATCTAGCCTGATGAGGGTGTGTACATCTAGCCTGATGTGGGTGTGTACATCTAGCCTGATGTGGGTGTGGACGTGTGGCCTGATGAGGGTGTGTACATCTAGTCTGATGAGGGTGTGGACATCTAGTCTGATGTGGGTGTGAGGGTGTGTACATCTAGTCTGATGAGGGTGAGTACATCTAGCCTGATGAGGGTGAGTACATCTAGCCTGATGAGGGTGTGTACATCTAGCCTGATGTGGGTGTGTACATCTAGCCTGATGTGGGTGTGTACATCTAGCCTGATGTGGGTGTGAGGGTGTGTACATCTAGCCTGATGAGGGTGTGAGGGTGTGTACATCTAGCCTGATGAGGGTGTGAGGGTGTGTACATCTAGCCTGATGTGGGTGTGAGGGTGTGTACATCTAGCCTGATGTGGGTGTGAGGGTGTGTACATCTAGCCTGATGTGGGTGTGAGGGTGTGTACATCTAGCCTGATGTGGGTGTGAGGGTGTGTACATCTAGCCTGATGTGGGTGTGAGGGTGTGTACATCTAGCCTGATGAGGGTGTGAGGGTGTGTACATCTAGCCTGATGTGGGTGGGGAGGCTTCGTTTCTACCTTCAAGGTGTTTTCATTCTATGGGTTCATTTCTTTGATGACATGAAGATGCTCAGTTTATTTATTGTTTTGACCTATTATTTAACCAGGAAAAGACCCTTTCAGGCTAGAACCCTAGTTTTGGAGGCGGACCTGACAACAGGTAGGCAGGAAGTCGGCAGTGTGTACTCATAACACAATACATTGAAAACAATAACAATAGTTAACAGTATTTTCTTCTATCAGAGCTTTAAACTCTGACAGCGACACCTTTAACTTAAATCCATGGAATGATAAACAACACGCTCAACTCCACCTTTTATATAAACAGACTGTGTGATGAATCCTCCTATATAATCCACTTATCTGACTCAGAAGAGAAACAATGGTAGCAGTGTACCAGGCCAGTTTACCTTCACAAACCAGGAAATATCACCTGTGTTTTGTTGAATCAAAGCAAGAACAACAGGAGGTGGTTTTGATAGTAAGACATCTTTATTGATCGTTTCGGACAGACATGCTAGATCTCTATACAGTGTGAATGGAGAGCCATCTCGGAGTTACCGTAAGTAACCGGGTCCTGACCTATGGTCTGCTCTGAGTTACCGTAAGTAACCGGGTCCTGACCTATGGTCTGCTCTGAGTTACCGTAAGTAACCGGGTCCTGACCTACGGTCTGCTCTGAGTTACCGTAACTAACCGGGTCCTGACCTATGGTCTGCTCTGAGTTACCGTAACTAACCGGGTCCTGACCTATGGTCTGCTCTGAGTTACCGTAACTAACCGGGTCCTGACCTATGGTCTGCTCTGAGTTACCGTAACTAACCGGGTCCTGACCTTTGGTCTGCTCTGCCTTACCGTAACTAACCGGGCTCTGACCTATGGTCTGCTCTGAGTTACCGTAACTAACCGGGTCCTGACCTATGGTCTGCTCTGAGTTACCGTAACTAACCGGGTCCTGACCTATGGTCTGCTCTGAGTTACCGTAACTAACCGGGTCCTGACCTATGGTCTGCTCTGAGTTACCGTAACTAACCGGGTCCTGACCTATGGTCTGCTCTGAGTTACCGTAACTAACCGGGTCCTGACCTATGGTCTGCTCTGAGTTACCGTAACTAACCGGGTCCTGACCTATGGTCTGCTCTGAGTTACCGTAACTAACCGGGCTCTGACCTATGGTCTGCTCTGAGTTACCGTAACTAACCGGGCTCTGACCTATGGTCTGCTCTGAGTTACCGTAACTAACCGGGTCCTGACCTATGGTCTGCTCTGAGTTACCGTAACTAACCGGGTCCTGACCTATGGTCTGCTCTGCCTTACCGTAACTAACCGGGCTCTGACCTATGGTCTGCTCTGCCTTACCGTAACTAACCGGGTCCTGACCTATGGTCTGCTCTGAGTTACCGTAACTAACCGGGTCCTGACCTATGGTCTGCTCTGCCTTACCGTAACTAACCAGGCTCTGACCTATGGTCTGCTCTGAGTTACCGTAACTAACCGGGTCCTGACCTATGGTCTGCTCTGAGTTACCGTAACTAACCGGGTCCTGACCTATGGTCTGCTCTGAGTTACCGTAACTAACCGGGTCCTGACCTATGGTCTGCTCTGAGTTACCGTAACCAACCGGGCTCTGACCTATGGTGTGCTCTGAGTTACCGTAACTAACGGGTCCTGACCTATGGTCTGCTCTGAGTTACCGAACTAACCGGGTCCTGACCATGGTCTGGTCTGAGTTACCGTAACTAACCGGGTCCTGACCTATGGTCTGGTCTGAGTTACCGTAACTAACCGGGTCCTGACCTATGGTCTGCTCTGAGTTACCGTAACCAACCGGGCTCTGACCTATGGTCTGCTCTGAGTTACCGAACCAACCGGTCCTGACCTATCGTCTGCTCTGAGTTACCGTAACTAACCGGGTCCTGACCTATGGTCTGCTCTGAGTTACCGTAAAGTAACCGGTCCTGACCTACGGTCTGCTCTGCCATACCGTAACTAACCGGGCTCTGACCTACGGTCTGCTCTGAGTTACCGAATTAACCGGGCTCTGACCTACGGTCTGCTCTGAGTTACCGTAATTCAATCGGGTCCTGACCTATGGTCTGCTCTGAGTTACCGTAACTAACTGGTCCTGACCTATGGTCTGCTCTGAGTTACCGTAACTAACCGGGTCCTGACCTATGGTCTGCTCTGGAGTTACCGTAACTAACCGGGTCCTGACCTATGGTCTGCTCTGAGTTACCGTAACTAACCGGGTCCTGACCTATGGTCTGCTCTGAGTTACCGTAGTAACCGGTCCTGACCTTTGTCTGCTCTGCCTTACCGAGAACTAATCGGGCTCTGACCTATGGTCTGCTCTGAGTTACCGTAATTAACCGGTCCTGACCTATGGTCTGCTCTGAGTTACCGTGAATTAATCGGGTCCTGACCTATGGTCTGCTCTGAGTTACCGTAACTAACGGTCCTGACCTATGGTCTGCTCTGAGTTACCGTAACTAACCGGGTCCTGACCTATGGTCTGCTCTGAGTTACCGTAACTAACGGGTCCTGACCTATGGTCTGCTCTGAGTTACCGTAACTAACCGGGCTCTGACCTATGGTGTGCTCTGAGTTACCGTAACTAACCGGGTCCTGACCTATGGTCTGCTCTGAGTTACCCAACTAACCGAGGTCCTGACCTATGGTCTGGTCTGAGTTACGTAATTCAATCGGGTCCTGACCTATGGTCTGGTCTGAGTTACCGAATTAACCGGGTCCTGACCTATGGTCTGCTCTGAGTTACCGTAACTAACCGGGCTCTGACCTATGGTCTGCTCTGAGTTACCGTAACTCAATCGGGTCCTGACCTATGGTCTGCTCTGAGTTACCGTAACTAACCGGTCCTGACCTATGGTCTGCTCTGAGTTACCGTAGTGGCAACCGGGTCCTGACCTACGGTCTGCTCTGCCTTACCGTAACTAACCGGGCTCTGACCTACGGTCTGCTCTGGAGTTACCGTAACCAATCGGGCTCTGACCTACGGTCTGCTCTGGAGTTACCGTAATTCAACCGGGTCCTGACCTACGGTCTGCTCTGAGTTACCGTGAATTAACCGGGTCCTGACCTATGGTCTGCTCTGAGTCATCAGAATTAACCGGTCCTGACCTATGGTCTGCTCTGAGTTACCCAGAACCAACCGGGTCCTGACCTATGGTCTGCTCTGAGTTACCGTAACTAACCGGGTCCTGACCTATGGTCTGCTCTGAGTTACCGTAAGTAACCGGGTCCTGACCTTTGGTCTGCTCTGCCTTACCGTAACTAACGGGCTCTGACCTATGGTCTGCTCTGAGTTACCGTGAACTAACCCGGGTCCTGACCTATGGTCTGCTCTGAGTTACCGTGAATTAACCGGGTCCTGACCTATGGTCTGCTCCTGAGTTACCGTAACTAATGGGTCCTGACCTATGGTCTGCTCTGAGTTACCGTAATTAACCGGGTCCTGACCTATGGTCTGCTCTGAGTTACCGTAACTAACCGGTCCTGACCTATGGTCTGCTCTGGAGTTACCGTGAACTCAACCGGGTCCTGACCTATGGTCTGCTCTGAGTTACCGAACGAACCGGGTCCTGACCTATGGTCTGCTCTGAGTTACCGCACTAACCGGGCTCTGACCTATGGTCTGCTCTGAGTTACCGTAACTAACCGGGTCCTGACCTATGGTCTGCTCTGGAGTTACCGTAACTAACCGGGTCCTGACCTATGGTCTAACTCTGAGTCACCGTAACTAACCGGTCCTTAACCTATGGTCTGCTCTGAGTGACCGTAACTAATCGGGTCCTGACCTATGGTCTGCTCTGCCTTACCGTAACTAACCAGGCTCTGACCTATGGTCTGCTCTGAGTTACCGTAACTAACCGGTCCTGACCTATGGTCTGCTCTGAGTTACCGTAACTAACCGGGTCCTGACCTATGGTCTGCTCTGAGTTACCGTAATTCAACCGGGTCCTGACCTATGGTCTGCTCTGAGTTACCGTAACTAACCGGGCTCTGACCTATGGTCTGCTCTGAGTTCGAGCTAACTAGGGCTCTGACCTATGGTCTGCTCTGAGTTACCGTAACTAATCGGGTCCTGACCTATGGTCTGCTCTGGAGGTACCGGAACTAACCGGGTCCTGACCTATGGTCTGCTCTGAGTTACCGTGAACTAACTGGGGTCCTGACCTATGGTCTGCTCTGAGTTACCGTGAACTAACCCGGGTCGACCTATGGTCTGCTCTGAGTTACCGTAACTAACCGGGTCTTGACCTATGGTCTG
The DNA here is from genome assembly GCF_034236695.1 of Oncorhynchus nerka. Taxonomy (NCBI): domain Eukaryota; kingdom Metazoa; phylum Chordata; class Actinopteri; order Salmoniformes; family Salmonidae; genus Oncorhynchus; species Oncorhynchus nerka. The sequence goes on from NW_027037338.1 coordinate 16,324, forward strand.
GTCTGAGTTACCGAACTAACCGGGTCTGACCTATGGTCTGCCTGATTACCGTCGAACTAACCGGGTCTTGACCTATGGTCTGCTCCGAGTTACCGTAATTAATCGGGCTCTGACCTATGGTCTACTCCTGAGTTACCGTAACTAACCGGTCCTGACCTATGGTCTGCTCTGAGTTACGTCAACTAACCGGGTCCTGACCTATGGTCTGCTCTGGAGTACCGTAAGTAACCGGCCCCTGACCTATGGTCTGCTCTGCCTTACCGTAACTAATCGGGCTCCTGACCTACGGTCTGCTCTGAGTTACCGTAACTAACCAGGCTCTGACCTACGGTCTGCTCTGAGTTACCGTAACTAATCGGGCTCTGACCTATAGTCTCTGCTCTGAGTTACCGTAATAACCGGGTCCTGACCTATGGTATGGTCTGCTCTGAGTTACGCACTAACGGCTCTGACCTATGGTCTGCTCTGAGTTACGTAACTAACCGGGTCCTGACTATGGTCTGCTCTGGAGTTACGTAACTAACGGGTCCTGACCTATGGTCTGTCTGAGTTACCGTAACTAACGGGTCCTGACCTATGGTCTGCTCTGAGTGACCGCACTAACCGGTCCTGACCTATGGTCTGCTCTGAGTTACCGTAACTAATCGGGTCCTGACCTATGGTCTGCTCTGAGTTACCGTAACTAACCGGTCCTGACCTATGGTCTGCTCTCTGAGTTACCGTAACTAACCGGGTCCTGACCTATGGTCTGCTGCGTCAGAGTTGTACCATTGTCTTACGTCAGGTGGCGTCACTTCTACGCGAGGCTCGTCCCTCATCCGACGGTTGCATTGTTCAATCAACCGTAAACCATTGTTCAATCAACAGTAAACCATTGTTCAATCAACAGTAAACCATTGTTCAATCAACAGTAAACCATTGTTCAATCAATCAACCGTAAACCATTGTTCAATCAACCGTAAACCATTGTTCAATCAACAGTAAACCATTGTTCAATCAACAGTAAACCATTGTTCAATCAATCAACAGTAAACTATTGTTCAATCAATCAACAGTAAACTATTGTTCAATCAATCAACAGTAAACCATTGTTCAATCAATCAACAGTAAACTATTGTTCAATCAATCAGTGACTGTTGTTCAATCAATCAACAGTAAACTATTGTTCAATCAACAGTAAACCATTGTTCAATCAATCAACAGTAAACCATTGTTCAATCAATCAACAGTAAACCATTGTTCAATCAACAGTAAACCATCGTTCAATCAATCAATCAACAGTAAACCATTGTTCAATCAATCAACACTGTCTCTAGTCCTAATATAGTGGATACCCAGGGAGGAGGGGCAAACAAACAAATATTCTACCCAGGTCAGGGAGGGGGCAAACACACTGTCTCTAGTCCTAATATAGTGGATAGGAGGGTGCTGCACCTAGGTCAGGGAGGGCAAACACACTGTCTCTAGTCCTAATATAGTGGATAGGAGGGTGCTGTACCCAGGTCAGGAGGGGCAAACACACTGTCTCTAGTCCTAATATAGTGGATAGGAGGTGCTGTACCCAGGTCAGGGAGGGAGCAAACACACTGTCTCTAGTCCTAATATAGTGGATAGGAGGGTGCTGTACCCAGGTCAGGAGGGGGCAAACACACTGTCTCTAGTCCTAATATAGTGGATAGGAGGGTGCTGTACCCAGGTCAGGGAGGGGCAAACACACTGTCTCTAGTCCTAATATAGTGGATAGGAGGGTGCTGTACCCAGGTCAGGGGGGCAAACACACTGTCTCTAGTCCTAATATAGTGGATAGGAGGGTGCTGTACCCAGGTCAGGGAGGGCAAACACACTGTCTCTAGTCCTAATATAGTGGATAGGAGGTGCTGTACCCAGGTCAGGAGGGGGCAAACACACTGTCTCTAGTCCCTAATATAGTGGATACCCAGGGAGGGTGCTGTACCCAGGTCAGGAGGGGGCAAACACACTGTCTCTAGTCCTAATATAGTGGATAGGAGGTGCTGTACCTAGGTGCTGTACCAGGTCAGGGAGGGAGCAAACACACTGTCTCTAGTCCTAATATAGTGGATAGGAGAGTGCTGTACCCAGGTCAGGGAGGGCAAACACACTGTCTCTAGTCCTAATATAGTGGATAGGAGGGTGCTGTACCCAGGTCAGGGAGGGGGCAAACACACTGTCTCTAGTCCTAATATAGTGGATAGGAGGTGCTGTACCCAGGTCAGGGAGGGGCAAACACACTGTCTCTAGTCCTAATAGTGGATAGGAGGGTGCTGTACCCAGGGTGAGGCAGTCTAAGTCCTAATATAGTGGGGAGGGTGCTGAACAACGAGTCAGGAGGGGGCAAACACTGTCTCTAGTCCTAATATAGTGGATAGGAGGGTGCTGTACCCAGGTCAGGAGGGCAAACACACTGTCTCTAGTCCTAATATAGTGGATAGGAGGGTGCTGTACCC
>NW_027037339.1:0-2500 GCF_034236695.1 Oncorhynchus nerka
TGCTATAATGACTGGTTCTGTTACCCTGTTACCACCCTACCCTGCTATAATGACTGGTTCTGTTACCCTGTTACCACCCTACCTGCTATAATGACTGGTTCTGTTACCCAGTTACCACTCTACCCTGCTATAGTGACTGGTTCTGTTACCCTGCTATAATGACTGGTTCTGTTACCCTGCTATAATGACTGGTTCTGTTACCCTGTTACCAACCTACCCTGCTATAATGACTGGTTCTGTTACCCAGTTACCATCCTACCCTGCTATAATGACTGGTTCTGTTACCCTGCTATAATGACTGGTTCTGTTACCCTGCTATAATGACTGGTTCTGTTACCCTGTTACCACCCTACCCTGCTATAATGACTGGTTCTGTTACCCTGTTACCACCCTACCCTGCTATAATGACTGGTTCTGTTACCCTGCTATAATGACTGGTTGTGTTACCCTGGTACCACCCTACCCTGCTATAATGACTGGTTCTGTTACCCTGCTATAATGACTGGTTCTGTTACCCTGTTACCACCCTACCCTGCTATAATGACTGGTTCTGTTACGCCTGTTACCGACCCCTACCCTGCTATAATGACTGGTTCTGTTACCCTGTTACCACCCTACCCTGCTATAATGACTGGTTCTGTTACCCTGCTATAATGACTGGTTCTGTTACCCTGTTACCACCCTACCCTGCTATAATGACTGGTTCTGTTACCCTGCTATAATGACTGGTTCTGTTACCCTGTTACCACCCTACCCTGCTATAATGACTGGTTCTGTTACCCAGTTACCACCCTACCCTGCTATAATGACTGGTTCTGTTACCCTGTTACCACCTCTACCCTGCTATAATGACTGGTTCTGTTACCTGTTACCACCCTACCCTGCTATAATGACTGGTTCTGTTACCCTGTTACCACCCTACCCTGCTATAATGACTGGTTCTGTTACCCTGTTACCATCACCCTGCTATAATGACTGGTTCTGTTACCCTGTTACCACTCTACCCTGCTATAATGACTGGTTCTGTTACCTGTTACCACCCTACCCTGCTATAATGACTGGTTCTGTTACCCTGTTACCACCTCTACCCTGCTATAATGACTGGTTCTGTTACCCTGTTACCACCCTACCCTGCTATAATGACTGGTTCTGTTACCCTGTTACCACTATACCCTGCTATAATGACTGGTTCTGTTACCCTGTTACCACCCTACCCTGCTATAATGACTGGTTCTGTTACCGTTACACTAGCTATAATGACTGGTTCTGTTACCCTGTTACCACCCTACCCTGCTATAATGACTGGTTCTGTTACCCTGTTACCAATCCTACCCTGCTATAATGACTGGTTCTGTTACCCTGTTACCACTACTACCCTGCTATAATGACTGGTTCTGTTACCCTGTTACCACCCTACCCTGCTATAATGACTGGTTCTGTTACTTACCTGCTATAATGACTGGTTCTGTTACCCTGCTAGTGACTGGTTCTGTACCTGTTACCAATTCCCACTCCTGCAATAATGACTGGTTTTGTTATTCTGTTACCACCCTCTACCCTGCTATAATGACTGGTTCTGTTACCCTGTTACTCCAATTCTACCCTGCTATAATGACTGGTTCTGTTACCCTGTTACCACTATACCCTGCTATATCGACTGGTTCTGTTACCCTCTGTTACCAATTTACCCTGCTATAATGACTGTTCTGTTACCCTGCTATAATGACTGGTTCTGTTACCCTGCTAATATTTGTTCTTAGCTTACTCTCTGTTACTAATTTCCACCCTGCTATAATGACTGGTTCTGTTACCCGGTTACACAATTCTACCCCTGCTATAATGACTGGTTCTGTTACCCCGTTACCACTATACCCTGCTATAATGACTAGGTTCTGTTACTCCTGTTACCACCTACCTTGCTATAATGATCAGTCTCTGAGTATCTGTTACCATCATACCCTGCTATGATGACTGGTCTCCTTTGTTACCCTGTTACCACCCTATGATACCCTGCTATAATGACTGGTTTACCCTGTTACCCTGTTACCTGTCTTGTTACCTGCTATAATGACTGGTTCTGTTACCCTACCCTGCTATAATGACTGGTTCTGTTACCCTGTTACCACCCTACCTGCTATAATGACTGGTTCTGTTACCCAGTTACCACTCTACCCTGCTATAGTGACTGGTTCTGTTACCCTGCTATAATGACTGGTTCTGTTACCCTGCTATAATGACTGGTTCTGTTACCCTGTTACCACCCTACCCTGCTATAATGACTGGTTCTGCTACCACTGTTACCCCTATAATGAGTTACCTATAATGACTGGTTCTGTTACCCTGCTATAATGACTGTTCTGTTCTGTTTACCCTGCTATAATGACTGGTTCTACCCAGTTACCATCCTACCTGCTATAATGACTGGTTCTGTTACCTGCTATAATGACTGGTTCTGTTACCTCTGTTTACCCTGCTATAATGACTGGTTCTGTTACCCTGT
>NW_027037339.1:7500-12500 GCF_034236695.1 Oncorhynchus nerka
ACACGAGAAGAGGTACACACACTGACACACACACTAAGACACACACTAAGACACACACTAACACACACACTAGCACACACACTAGCACACACACTAACACACACACTAGCACACACACTAACACACACACTGACACACACACTAAGACACACACTAAGACACACTAACACACACACTAGACACACACTAGCACACACACTAACACACACACACTACACACACACTAGCACACACACTAACACACACACTAACACACACACTAACACACACACTAGCACACACTAACTAACACACACACTAAACACACACTAGCACACACACACACTAGCATACACACTAGCACACACACTAGCACACACTAGCACACACACTAGCACACACACTAGCACACACACTAACACACACACTAGCACACACTAACACACACACTAACACACACACTAGCACACACACTAGCATACACACTAGCATACACTAGCACACACACTAGCACACACACTAGCACACACTAACACACACACTAACACACACACACTAACACACACACACACTAGCACACACACTAACACACACACTAGCACACACACTAGCACACACACTAACACACACTAGCACACACACTAGCACACTAGCACACACTAGCACACACACTAACACACACACTAGCACACACACTAGCATACACACTAGCACACACACTAGCACACACACTAGCACACACACTAGCACACACACTAACACACACACTAACACACACACTAACACACACACTAGCACACACACTAGCACACACACTAACACACACACTAGCACACACACTAGCACACACACACTAACACACACACTAGCACACACACTAGCACACACACTAACACACACACTAGCACACACACTAACACACACACTAGCACACACACTAGCATACACACTAGCACACACACTAGCACACACACTAGCACACACACCAAACACACTAACACACACTAACACACACACTAGCACACACACTAGCACACACTACACACACACTAGCACACACACTAGCACACACACACTAACACACACACTAGCACACACACTAGCACACACACACTAGCACACACACACTAACACACTAACACACACACACATTTTAGTACGTTAACATCTGATTAGTGTCTAAAATGTCTGTTTGTTTGTTTGTTTGTTTGTGTCAGGATGAGAAGCTGAAGAAGTTAGTAGAACATCATGGATCAGAAGACTGGAAGCTCATCACTAGTTTCCTACCTGTAAGACACACACACACACAACACACACACACACACACACACACACACACACACACACACACACACACACACACACACACACACACACACACACACACACACACACACACACACACACCTCCTAAAAACCGCACAGGGGAAAGGGTTCAGCACAGTAGACTAGTCCCACCTGGGCCACATCTGCTCTCCCCAGGCCTGTTACATTCCCCGGTAACTATCTGCATGCTCTCCCCAGGCCTGTTTCATTCCCCGGTAACTATCTGCATGCTCTCCCCAGGCCTGTTTCATTCCCCGGTAACTATCTGCATGCTCTCCCAGGCCTGTTTCATTCCCCGGTAACTATCTGCATGCTCTCCCCAGGCCTGTTTCATTCCCGGTAACTATCTGCATGCTCTCCCCAGGCCTGTTTCATTCCCCGGTAACTATCTGCATGCTCTCCCCAGGCCTGTTTCATTCCCCGGTAACTATCTGCATGCTCTCCCCAGGCCTGTTTCATTCCCCGGTAACTATCTGCATGCTCTCCCCAGGCCTGTTTCATTCCCCGGTAACTATCTGCATGCTCTCCCCAGGCCTGTTTCATTCCCCGGTAACTATCTGCATGCTCTCCCCAGGCCTGTTTCATTCCCCGGTAACTATCTGCATGCTCTCCCCAGGCCTGTTTCATTCCCGGTAACTATCTGCATGCTCTCCCCAGGCCTGTTTCATTCCCGGTAACTATCTGCATGCTCTCCCCAGGCCTGTTTCATTCCCGGTAACTATCTGCATGCTCTCCCCAGGCCTGTTTCATTCCCCGGTAACTATCTGCATGCTCTCCCCAGGCCTGTTTCATTCCCCGGTAACTATCTGCATGCTCTCCCCAGGCCTGTTTCATTCCCCGGTAACTATCTGCATGCTCTCCCCAGGCCTGTTTCATTCCCCGGTAACTATCTGTTCTCCAACAGAACCGTACAGACGTTCAGTGCCAGCACCGCTGGCAGAAGGTTCTCAACCCAGAACTCATCAAAGGACCCTGGACCAAGGAGGAGGACCAGAGAGTAAGAACACAACCTTATAGAACCGTATAGAGAACCCTTTCAGAACCCTTTCAGAACCCTATAGAACCTTATTGAGAACCCTTTCAGAACCCTATAGAACCTTATAGAGAACCCTTTCAGAATAGAACCTTATAGAGAACCCTTTCAGAACCCTTTCAGAACCTTATAGAACCGTATAGAATATTAGAGAACCCTTTCAGAACCTTCAGACCAGCTACCTATATAGTGCACTACTTTAGACCAGAGCCCTATTCCCTATTTAGTGCACTACTTTAGACCAGAACCCTATTCTATATAGTACACTACTTTAGACCAGAACCCTTTTCCTATATAGTGCACTACTTTAGACCAGAACCTATTCCCTACATAGTGCACTACTTTAGACCAGAGCCCTATTCCTATATAGTACACTACTATAGACCAGAGCCCTATTCCTACATAGTGCACTACTTAGACCAGAGCCATATTCCCTATATATAGACCAGAGCACTACTATAGACCAGAGCCATATTCCTATATGGTGGTGCACTACTATAGACCAGAGCCCTATTCCCTATATAGAACACTACTTATAGACCAGAGCCCTATTCCCTATATGGTGCACTACTTTAGACCAGAACCCTATTCCCTACATAGTGGTACTACTATAGACCAGAGCCCTATTCCTACATTGTGGTATTACTATAGACCAGAACCCTATTCCTACATAGTGCACTACTATAGACCAGAACCTATTCCTACATAGTGCACTACTATAGACCAGAACCCTATTCCTATATGGTGCACTACTATAGACCAGAACCCTATTCCCTACATAGTGCACTACTATAGACCAGAACCTGAATAGGAATGAATAAGGATGAATAAGGCGCCATGTCCTGTAGTGTACTCAATAGCTTTCTAAATACCTGTATTATCTGAAGACACAGACACACAGAAAGATGAGTTTTTAAGGTGTGTATTCCTGAGTATTTGCACACACCGAAAGATGAGTTTTAAGGTGTGTATTCCTGAGCATTTGCACACACACAGAAGCCATGATGAGGTAATAATTAGCAAAGAAGTTGACTATGGAAACTCCCTCCCAACCACAAGCAGGTGGATCCAACATTTAGAGAGAATGATACAGAGATGAAGAAAAGAGAGGAGAGATGAGAAGGAGAGGGAGAGAGGGAGAAGGAGAGGGAGAGAGGAGCGAGAAGGAGAGAGGGAGAGGGGAGCGGAGAGGGAGAGAGGGAGAGAAGGAGAGGGAGAGAGGGAGAGAAGGAGAGGGAGAGGGAGATAGGAGGACATCATGACTGCACGCTTTGTCAGAGTGGATCGATCGCTATGTGTCACGAGGCGACACGTTACAGTGGATGACTGTCTCCATACTGAGAGCATACTTGACGAGTGACATCCAATGTGCTTACGTAGATGGCTGACACATGTTACAGACATGATATTTGCATAAATGACATGAGGAGATGGAGGAGAAGATGATGACATGGCAGTTATTACGGACATCTCAGCATGCAGCACATTCATGGAGCATCATTGCATACTCACGCACTGACTGTACGCACGCTGAGCACAGTGCAAGATTACGTGAGCAGGCCACGTCAGCAGTGTGTCAGAGCAGTCGATCTGAACATCAGGAACGTCCATATTGATGCTTACATGATGATAGTTTAAGGATGGAGGGAAGGAAAGTGGGTTGACTGAGGAATGAGAAGTATTGTTGACTTTTGGTCTGTTTCTGAAAATGGACAAAGACTAATAAACTGTTGTATTTCCATCCACCTCCTCCTCCTCTCTCCCCTCCCTCTCCCCTCCACCTCCCTCTCCCCCTCCACCTCCCTTCTCCCCCTCCCTTCTCCCTCCTCCACCTTTCCTCCATCTCCCTCCTCCCTCCTCTTTCCCTCTCCCTCCACCTCCTCTCCCTTTCCCTTCTCCCTCCTCCACCTCCCTCTCTTCCTCCCTTTCTCCCCTCTTCCTCCACCTTCCTCTCCCCTCCATCCCCTCTCCCCTCCATCTCCCTCTGTCCCTCCACCTTCAATCTCCCCTTCTCTCCCCTCCATCTCCCCTCTCCTCTCCCTCCATCTCCCTTGTCCCTCCCACCTTCAATCTTTCCTCCATCTCCCCTTCCCTCCATCTCTCTCCCCTCTCCCCTCCATCCATCTCCTCTCCCTCCATCTCCCTCTCCCCTCCATCTCCCCTCCATCTCCTCCCCTCTCCCCATCTCCCCTCTCCCCTCCATCTCCTCCATCTCCCTCTCCCTCCTCCATCTCCCCTCTCCCCTCCATCTCCCTCTCCTCCCCTCCATCTCCCCTCTCCTCCATCTCCCCTCCATCTCCCCTCTCCTCCATCTCCCCTCTCCTCTCCCCTCCACTCCCCTCCATCTCCCTCCTCTCCCCCATCTCCATCTCCCCTCCATCTCCTCCCCTCCATCTCCTCCATCTCCCATCTCCCTCTCCCTCCATCTCTCCCTCTCCCTTCCTCCATATCTCCCTCTCCCCTCCATCTCCCTCTCCCCTCCATCTCCCCTTCATCTCCATCTCCCCTCCATCTCCCCTCCATCTCCCCATCTCCCCTCTCCTCCATCTCCCCTCTCCTCTCCCCTCCATCTCTCTCTCCCCTCCATCTCCCTCTCCTCCCATCTCCCCTCCATCTCCCTCTCCTCCATCTCCCCTCCATCTCCCATCTCCTCCATCTCCCC
>NW_027037339.1:17500-18840 GCF_034236695.1 Oncorhynchus nerka
AAAAATACTAAAACTCTCGCGTAATTGATCAGATGCTCAATTCAGTTCTTGGTCAATACTTGTTTAGAGATAGAACGAGGAAACCCGGACTGAAAACCTAAGTCTATGGGCCAGAGATACAAATCGTGATTTGTCCAAAGCTTATGAACACGTTATATCGTGACAGATTAACGCTACCGTTTACGTAGTCTGTCCACGATAGATTACTCCCCTTCACAACCCAGGAAACGCTTTCATTTGGCCTCCACATCAACAACCAGGAAAAGAGAGACACTTTAAAGTGTCAGTGTTAGTTCTGAATGTCCTCTCTCTCTCTCTCTCTCTCTCTCTCTCTCTCTCCCTCTGTCTCTCCTCCCCTTCCTCCCTCTCTCCTCTCTCCCTGTAGAGACATTATAGTGAGGAGGACTCAGAAAAGGAGAAGAGAGTGAAGGAGATTGAGCTGCTGCTAATGTCAACAGAGAATGAGCTTTGAGGGACAGCCTGCACTACCTGTGAGTGTGTGTGTGGGGTGGTGGTGGTGGTGTGTGTGTGTGGTGTGTGTGTGTGTGTGTGTGTGTGTGTGTGTGTGTGTAGGTGGTGTGGTGGTGGTGTGTGTGTGGGAGGAAACATCTGGGTCACAGCAGAAGTGATGAAATGATCTCACTGTGTGTGTGTGACCCTTGTGCAAACTTCTGCTTCCACTATAACACTTTATTTCCGTTCTTCTTCCTTCCTCTTTGATTTTCTTCTTCACACTTGACATCTTTCTTGTCCTCCCTCCTCCCTCCATTCCACTCTTGTCTCTCTCTTGCGCTCTCTCTCTCTCTCTCTCTCTCTCTCTCTCCCTTCTCTCTTCCTTATCAGCTCTCTTCTCTCTCTCCTCTATTTCGCTTTCTTCTCTTCTTCTCTACGCTTTCTTCTCACGCTTTCTCTTCTCTTTTCTTTCTTTCTTTTCACGCTTCTCTTTCTTCTCACGTCTCTCTCTTCACGCTTTCCTTCATCTCTTTCTTTCTCTGTCTCTCTTGGCTTCTCTCGCTTTCTTCTGTCTCTCTCTCTCTCTGCCTTCTCTTCTTCTCTTTTCTCTCTCTCACGCTCTCTCTCTCACGCTTCTCTTTCTCTCTCTCTCTCTCTCTCTACGCTCTCTCTCTCTTCTCACGCCTTTCTCTCTTTCTCTCTGTCTCTCTCATGTCACACTCTTGACACGTTATTATCTTCATTCTCTCGATCCCTCTTCCTCTTTCTTTCTTTCTATCTCCTCTTCCTCAACTCAACTAATTCAATCTCAATTTGCTTTATTGTAACAATGTACATACTCTGGAAATGAAGTGATATAACAGCAATACATCGAACGAAGTAATATC
>NW_027037340.1:0-18846 GCF_034236695.1 Oncorhynchus nerka
CAGCTGCCAGGTGTGGCATATCAAGAAGCTGATTAAACAGCATGATCATTACACAGGTGCACCTTGTGCTGGGGACAATAAAAGACCACTCTAAAATGTGCAGTTTGGTCACACAACGCAATGCCACAAATGTCTCAAGTTTTGAGGAGCGTGCAACTGGTGTGCCGACTGCAGGAATGTCCACAGAGCTGATGCCAGAGAAATGAATGTTCATTTCTCTACCATAAGCCACCTCCTCCAACGTTGTTTTAGAGAATTTGGCAGTATGTCCAACCAGCCTCTACCGCAGACCACATGTATCCACGCCAGCCCAGGACCTGCACAGCCTGCTTCTTCACCTGCTGGATCGTCTGAGACCAGCCACCCAGACAGCTGATGAAACTGAGTATTTCTGTCTGTACTAATGCTGCTCTAATATCTCTATTGCTGGACATACCATTCTTAGTATATCTTGAGTAAATTCTTCCGGTTTACATACATATGATTTCATCTTGATTACTGCTACTATGCTATTTGGGTGTTAATCGGATTCGACGTTCCTGATTAGTTTTTCTTTTCTGTACTTAAAAAAATAAAATAAAAACATTTAAATTATTGTTGTACTTGTTTGAAATTTTAATCACAGACATTAAAACCAGATTTTACTGCATTGTTAAGAAGCTAATGACCTGATGCTTCAGAACAGAACGAACTGCCTTAGTAATGACCTGATGCTGCAGAACAGAACGAACTGCCTTAGTAATGACCTGATGCTGCAGAACAGAACGAACTGCCTTAGTAATGACACAATGACCTGATGCTGCAGAACAGAACGAACTGCCTTAGTAATGACCTGATGCTGCAGAACAGAACGAACTGCCTTAGTAATGACACAATGACCTGATGCTGCAGAACAGAACGAACTGCCTTAGTAATGACACAATGACCTGATGCTGCAGAACAGAACGAACTGCCTTAGTAATGACACAATGACCTGATGCTGCAGAACAGAACCAACTGCCTTAGTAATGACACAATGACCTGATGCTGTGAGAACAGAACTAACTGCCTTAGTAATGACACAATGACCTGATGCTGCAGAACAGAACTAACTGCCTTAGTAATGACACAATGACCTGATGCTGCAGAACAGAACGAACTGCCTTAGTAATGACACAATGACCTGATGCTGCAGAACAGAACGAACTGCCTTAGTAATGACACAATGACCTGATGCTGCAGAACAGAACGAACTGCCTTAGTAATGACACAATGACCTGATGCTGCAGAACAGAACTAACTGCCTTAGTAATGACACAATGACCTGATGCTGCAGAACAGAACGAACTGCCTTAGTAATGACACAATGACCTGATGCTGCAGAACAGAACTAACTGCCTTAGTAATGACACAATGACCTGATGCTGCAGAACAGAACGAACTGCCTTAGTAATGACCTGATGCTGCAGAACAGAACTAACTGCCTTAGTAATGACACAATGACCTGATGCTGCAGAACAGAACGAACTGCCTTAGTAATGACACAATGACCTGATGCTGCAGAACAGAACGAACTGCCTTAGTAATGACACAATGACCTGTACCCTCTATGTAAATAAACTTTGATTTTTATCTTTTTAAAAGCATCCCATTAGACCCAGGTAGGTGTTTCTGGAAACAACAGCATTGATCTGACATGTCAACTCTGTATATCATTTCTTCCATTTTTGACCATGTTTTTATGAAAGAATTTCCAAGGAAAATATGCGAATTAGGGAGATGACTACGTTCCTCCGCCCGTCTCATCTTCTTCATATCTGAATCCATTCTTCCACAATAGGTCCTATAACACTAGGTTCTATTATTCTACATCCAGAGCACTTTATTCTGTGTTTTACAACATACTACACATACATGTAGGCTACCATCGATCTTGATCCTCTGTTCTGAAGCATCAGGTCATCACTAAGGCAGTTTGTTCTGTTCTGAAGCATTAGGTCATCACTAAGGCAGTTCATTCTGTTCTGTTCTGAAACATCAGGTCATTGTGTCATTACTAAGGCAGTTTGTTCTGTTCTGCAGCATCAGGCCATTACTAAGGCAGTTTGTTCTGTTCTGCAGCATCAGGCCATTACTAAGGCAGTTAGTTCTGTTCTGCAGCATCAGGCCATTACTAAGGCAGTTAGTTCTGTTCTGCAGCATCAGGTCATTGTGTCATTACTAAGGCAGTTTGTTCTGTTCTGCAGCATCAGGCCATTACTAAGGCAGTTAGTTCTGTTCTGCAGCATCAGGCCATTACTAAGGCAGTTCACTCTGTTCTGTTCTGCAGCATCAGGTCATTGTGTCATTACTAAGGCAGTTAGTTCTGTTCTGCAGCATCAGGCCATTACTAAGGCAGTTCACTCTGTTCTGCAGCATCAGGCCATTACTAAGGCAGTTAGTTCTGTTCTGCAGCATCAGGCCATTACTAAGGCAGTTCACTCTGTTCTGCAGCATCAGGCCATTACTAAGGCAGTTAGTTCTGTTCTGCAGCATCAGGCCATTACTAAGGCAGTTAGTTCTGTTCTGCAGCATCAGGCCATTGTGTCATTACTAAGGCAGTTAGTTCTGTTCTGCAGCATCAGGCCATTACTAAGGCAGTTAGTTCTGTTCTGCAGCATCAGGCCATTACTAAGACAGTTAGTTCTGTTCTGCAGCATCAGGTCATTGTGTCATTACTAAGGCAGTTTGTTCTGTTCTGCAGCATCAGGCCATTACTAAGGCAGTTTGTTCTGTTCTGCAGCATCAGGCCATTACTAAGGCAGTTAGTTCTGTTCTGCAGCATCAGGCCATTACTAAGGCAGTTAGTTCTGTTCTGCAGCATCAGGTCATTGTGTCATTACTAAGGCAGTTTGTTCTGTTCTGCAGCATCAGGCCATTACTAAGGCAGTTAGTTCTGTTCTGCAGCATCAGGCCATTACTAAGGCAGTTAGTTCTGTTCTGCAGCATCAGGCCATTACTAAGACAGTTAGTTCTGTTCTGCAGCATCAGGTCATTGTGTCATTACTAAGGCAGTTAGTTCTGTTCTGCAGCATCAGGCCATTACTAAGGCAGTTCACTCTGTTCTGCAGCATCAGGCCATTACTAAGGCAGTTCGTTCTGTTCTGCAGCATCAGGCCATTACTAAGGCAGTTAGTTCTGTTCTGCAGCATCAGGCCATTACTAAGGCAGTTAGTTCTGTTCTGCAGCATCAGGCCATTACTAAGGCAGTTCACTCTGTTCTGTTCTGCAGCATCAGGTCATTGTGTCATTACTAAGGCAGTTAGTTCTGTTCTGCAGCATCAGGCCATTACTAAGGCAGTTCACTCTGTTCTGCAGCATCAGGCCATTACTAAGGCAGTTAGTTCTGTTCTGCAGCATCAGGCCATTACTAAGGCAGTTCACTCTGTTCTGCAGCATCAGGCCATTAAGGCAGTTAGTTCTGTTCTGCAGCATCAGGCCATTACTAAGGCAGTTAGTTCTGTTCTGCAGCATCAGGCCATTGTGTCATTACTAAGGCAGTTAGTTCTGTTCTGCAGCATCAGGCCATTACTAAGGCAGTTCACTCTGTTCTGCAGCATCAGGCCATTACTAAGGCAGTTAGTTCTGTTCTGCAGCATCAGGCCATTACTAAGGCTGTTCGCTCTGTTCTGCAGCATCAGGCCATTACTAAGGCAGTTCGCTCTGTTCTGCAGCATCAGGCCATTACTAAGGCAGTTGGTTCTGTTCTGCAGCATCAGGCCATTACTAAGGCAGTTCACTCTGTTCTGCAGCATCAGGCCATTACTAAGGCAGTTAGTTCTGTTCTGAAGCATCAGGTCATTGTGTCATTACTAAGGCAGTTAGTTCTGTTCTGCAGCATCAGGTCATTGTGTCATTACTAAGGCAGTTAGTTCTGTTCTGCAGCATCAGGTCATTGTGTCATTACTAAGGCAGTTAGTTCTGTTCTGCAGCATCAGGTCATTACTAAGGCAGTTAGTTCTGTTCTGCAGCATCAGGTCATTGTGTCATTACTAAGGCAGTTCGTTCTGTTCTGCAGCATCAGGTCATTACTAAGGCAGTTCACTCTGTTCTGCAGCATCAGGCCATTACTAAGGCAGTTTGTTCTGTTCTGCAGCATCAGGCCATTACTAAGGCAGTTAGTTCTGTTCTGCAGCATCAGGCCATTACTAAGGCAGTTAGTTCTGTTCTGCAGCATCAGGCCATTGTGTCATTACTAAGGCAGTTAGTTCTGTTCTGCAGCATCAGGCCATTACTAAGGCAGTTAGTTCTGTTCTGCAGCATCAGGCCATTACTAAGGCAGTTAGTTCTGTTCTGAAACATCAGGTCATTGTGTCATTACTAAGGCAGTTAGTTCTGTTCTGCAGCATCAGGCCATTGTGTCATTACTAAGGCAGTTCACTCTGTTCTGCAGCATCAGGTCATTGTGTCATTACTAAGGCAGTTCACTCTGTTCTGCAGCATCAGGCCATTACTAAGGCAGTTAGTTCTGTTCTGCAGCATCAGGTCATTACTAAGGCAGTTAGTTCTTGTTCTGCAGCATCAGGTCATTACTAAGGCAGTTAGTTCTGTTCTGCAGCATCAGGCCATTACTAAGGCAGTTCACTCTGTTCTGCAGCATCAGACCATTACTAAGGCAGTTAGTTCTGTTCTGCAGCATCAGGTCATTGTGTCATTACTAAGGCAGTTAGTTCTGTTCTGCAGCATCAGGTCATTGTGTCATTACTAAGGCAGTTAGTTCTGTTCTGCAGCATCAGGTCATTGTGTCATTACTAAGGCAGTTAGTTCTGTTCTGCAGCATCAGGTCATTGTGTCATTACTAAGGCAGTTAGTTCTGTTCTGCAGCATCAGGTCATTGTGTCATTACTAAGGCAGTTCACTCTGTTCTGCAGCATCAGGCCATTACTAAGGCAGTTCACTCTGTTCTGCAGCATCAGGTCATTGTGTCATTACTAAGGCAGTTTGTTCTGTTCTGCAGCATCAGGCCATTACTAAGGCAGTTCACTCTGTTCTGCAGCATCAGGCCATTACTAAGGCAGTTCACTCTGTTCTGCAGCATCAGGTCATTGTGTCATTACTAAGGCAGTTAGTTCTGTTCTGCAGCATCAGGTCATTACTAAGGCAGTTAGTTCTGTTCTGCAGCATCAGGTCATTGTGTCATTACTAAGGCAGTTAGTTCTGTTCTGCAGCATCAGGTCATTGTGTCATTACTAAGGCAGTTAGTTCTGTTCTGCAGCATCAGGCCATTACTAAGGCAGTTCACTCTGTTCTGCAGCATCAGGCCATTACTAAGGCAGTTCACTCTGTTCTGCAGCATCAGGCCATTACTAAGGCAGTTCACTCTGTTCTGCAGCATCAGGTCATTGTGTCATTACTAAGGCAGTTCACTCTGTTCTGCAGCATCAGGCCATTACTAAGGCAGTTAGTTCTGTTCTGCAGCATCAGGTCATTGTGTCATTACTAAGGCAGTTCACTCTGTTCTGCAGCATCAGGCCATTACTAAGGCAGTTAGTTCTGTTCTGCAGCATCAGGTCATTGTGTCATTACTAAGGCAGTTCACTCTGTTCTGCAGCATCAGGCCATTACTAAGGCAGTTAGTTCTGTTCTGCAGCATCAGGTCATTGTGCCATTACTAAGGCAGTTAGTTCTGTTCTGCAGCATCAGGTCATTACTAAGGCAGTTAGTTCTGTTCTGCAGCATCAGGCCATTACTAAGGCAGTTAGTTGTTCTGCAGCATCAGGTCATTGTGTCATTACTAAGGCAGTTCACTCTGTTCTGCAGCATCAGGTCATTGTGTCATTACTAAGGCAGTTTGTTCTGTTCTGCAGCATCAGGCCATTACTAAGGCAGTTAGTTCTGTTCTGCAGCATCAGGCCATTACTAAGGCAGTTAGTTCTGTTCTGCAGCATCAGGCCATTACTAAGGCAGTTAGTTATGTTCTGCAGCATCAGGTCATTGTGTCATTACTAAGGCAGTTAGTTCTGTTCTGCAGCATCAGGCCATTACTAAGGCAGTTCACTCTGTTCTGCAGCATCAGGCCATTACTAAGGCAGTTCGTTCTGTTCTGCAGCATCAGGCCATTACTAAGGCAGTTAGTTCTGTTCTGCAGCATCAGGCCATTACTAAGGCAGTTAGTTCTGTTCTGCAGCATCAGGTCATTGTGTCATTACTAAGGCAGTTCACTCTGTTCTGCAGCATCAGGTCATTGTGTCATTACTAAGGCAGTTTGTTCTGTTCTGCAGCATCAGGCCATTACTAAGGCAGTTAGTTCTGTTCTGCAGCATCAGGCCATTACTAAGGCAGTTAGTTCTGTTCTGCAGCATCAGGCCATTACTAAGGCAGTTAGTTCTGTTCTGCAGCATCAGGTCATTGTGTCATTACTAAGGCAGTTAGTTCTGTTCTGCAGCATCAGGCCATTACTAAGGCAGTTCACTCTGTTCTGCAGCATCAGGCCATTACTAAGGCAGTTCGTTCTGTTCTGCAGCATCAGGCCATTACTAAGGCAGTTAGTTCTGTTCTGCAGCATCAGGCCATTACTAAGGCAGTTAGTTCTGTTCTGCAGCATCAGGCCATTGTGTCATTACTAAGGCAGTTAGTTCTGTTCTGCAGCATCAGGCCATTACTAAGGCAGTTAGTTCTGTTCTGCAGCATCAGGCCATTACTAAGGCAGTTAGTTCTGTTCTGAAACATCAGGTCATTGTGTCATTACTAAGGCAGTTAGTTCTGTTCTGCAGCATCAGGCCATTGTGTCATTACTAAGGCAGTTCACTCTGTTCTGCAGCATCAGGTCATTGTGTCATTACTAAGGCAGTTCACTCTGTTCTGCAGCATCAGGCCATTACTAAGGCAGTTAGTTCTGTTCTGCAGCATCAGGTCATTACTAAGGCAGTTAGTTCTGTTCTGCAGCATCAGGTCATTACTAAGGCAGTTAGTTCTGTTCTGCAGCATCAGGCCATTACTAAGGCAGTTCACTCTGTTCTGCAGCATCAGGCCATTACTAAGGCAGTTAGTTCTGTTCTGCAGCATCAGGTCATTGTGTCATTACTAAGGCAGTTAGTTCTGTTCTGCAGCATCAGGTCATTGTGTCATTACTAAGGCAGTTAGTTCTGTTCTGCAGCATCAGGTCATTGTGTCATTACTAAGGCAGTTAGTTCTGTTCTGCAGCATCAGGTCATTGTGTCATTACTAAGGCAGTTAGTTCTGTTCTGCAGCATCAGGTCATTGTGTCATTACTAAGGCAGTTCACTCTGTTCTGCAGCATCAGGCCATTACTAAGGCAGTTCACTCTGTTCTGCAGCATCAGGTCATTGTGTCATTACTAAGGCAGTTTGTTCTGTTCTGCAGCATCAGGCCATTACTAAGGCAGTTCACTCTGTTCTGCAGCATCAGGCCATTACTAAGGCAGTTCACTCTGTTCTGCAGCATCAGGTCATTGTGTCATTACTAAGGCAGTTAGTTCTGTTCTGCAGCATCAGGTCATTACTAAGGCAGTTAGTTCTGTTCTGCAGCATCAGGTCATTGTGTCATTACTAAGGCAGTTAGTTCTGTTCTGCAGCATCAGGTCATTGTGTCATTACTAAGGCAGTTAGTTCTGTTCTGCAGCATCAGGCCATTACTAAGGCAGTTCACTCTGTTCTGCAGCATCAGGCCATTACTAAGGCAGTTCACTCTGTTCTGCAGCATCAGGCCATTACTAAGGCAGTTCACTCTGTTCTGCAGCATCAGGTCATTGTGTCATTACTAAGGCAGTTCACTCTGTTCTGCAGCATCAGGCCATTACTAAGGCAGTTAGTTCTGTTCTGCAGCATCAGGTCATTGTGTCATTACTAAGGCAGTTCACTCTGTTCTGCAGCATCAGGCCATTACTAAGGCAGTTAGTTCTGTTCTGCAGCATCAGGTCATTGTGTCATTACTAAGGCAGTTCACTCTGTTCTGCAGCATCAGGCCATTACTAAGGCAGTTAGTTCTGTTCTGCAGCATCAGGTCATTGTGCCATTACTAAGGCAGTTAGTTCTGTTCTGCAGCATCAGGTCATTACTAAGGCAGATAGTTCTGTTCTGCAGCATCAGGCCATTACTAAGGCAGTTAATTCTGTTCTGCAGCATCAGGTCATTGTGTCATTACTAAGGCAGTTCACTCTGTTCTGCAGCATCAGGTCATTGTGTCATTACTAAGGCAGTTTGTTCTGTTCTGCAGCATCAGGCCATTACTAAGGCAGTTAGTTCTGTTCTGCAGCATCAGGCCATTACTAAGGCAGTTAGTTCTGTTCTGCAGCATCAGGCCATTACTAAGGCAGTTAGTTCTGTTCTGCAGCATCAGGTCATTGTGTCATTACTAAGGCAGTTAGTTCTGTTCTGCAGCATCAGGCCATTACTAAGGCAGTTCACTCTGTTCTGCAGCATCAGGCCATTACTAAGGCAGTTCGTTCTGTTCTGCAGCATCAGGCCATTACTAAGGCAGTTAGTTCTGTTCTGCAGCATCAGGCCATTACTAAGGCAGTTAGTTCTGTTCTGCAGCATCAGGCCATTACTAAGGCAGTTCACTCTGTTCTGTTCTGCAGCATCAGGTCATTGTGTCATTACTAAGGCAGTTAGTTCTGTTCTGCAGCATCAGGCCATTACTAAGGCAGTTCGCTCTGTTCTGCAGCATCAGGCCATTACTAAGGCAGTTAGTTCTGTTCTGCAGCATCAGGCCATTACTAAGGCAGTTAGTTCTGTTCTGCAGCATCAGGCCATTGTGTCATTACTAAGGCAGTTAGTTCTGTTCTGCAGCATCAGGCCATTACTAAGGCAGTTCACTCTGTTCTGCAGCATCAGGCCATTACTAAGGCAGTTAGTTCTGTTCTGCAGCATCAGGCCATTACTAAGGCTGTTCGCTCTGTTCTGCAGCATCAGGCCATTACTAAGGCAGTTCGCTCTGTTCTGCAGCATCAGGCCATTACTAAGGCAGTTCGTTCTGTTCTGCAGCATCAGGCCATTACTAAGGCAGTTCACTCTGTTCTGCAGCATCAGGCCATTACTAAGGCAGTTAGTTCTGTTCTGCAGCATCAGGCCATTACTAAGGCAGTTAGTTCTGTTCTGCAGCATCAGGCCATTGTGTCATTACTAAGGCAGTTAGTTCTGTTCTGCAGCATCAGGCCATTACTAAGGCAGTTCACTCTGTTCTGCAGCATCAGGCCATTACTAAGGCAGTTAGTTCTGTTCTGCAGCATCAGGCCATTACTAAGGCAGTTCGCTCTGTTCTGCAGCATCAGGCCATTACTAAGGCAGTTAGTTCTGTTCTGCAGCATCAGGCCATTACTAAGGCAGTTCACTCTGTTCTGCAGCATCAGGCCATTACTAAGGCAGTTAGTTCTGTTCTGCAGCATCAGGCCATTACTAAGGCAGTTAGTTCTGTTCTGCAGCATCAGGCCATTGTGTCATTACTAAGGCAGTTAGTTCTGTTCTGCAGCATCAGGCCATTACTAAGGCAGTTCACTCTGTTCTGCAGCATCAGGCCATTACTAAGGCAGTTAGTTCTGTTCTGCAGCATCAGGCCATTACTAAGGCTGTTCGCTCTGTTCTGCAGCATCAGGCCATTACTAAGGCAGTTCGCTCTGTTCTGCAGCATCAGGCCATTACTAAGGCAGTTAGTTCTGTTCTGCAGCATCAGGCCATTACTAAGGCAGTTCACTCTGTTCTGCAGCATCAGGCCATTACTAAGGCAGTTAGTTCTGTTCTGAAGCATCAGGTCATTGTGTCATTACTAAGGCAGTTAGTTCTGTTCTGCAGCATCAGGTCATTGTGTCATTACTAAGGCAGTTAGTTCTGTTCTGCAGCATCAGGTCATTGTGTCATTACTAAGGCAGTTAGTTCTGTTCTGCAGCATCAGGTCATTACTAAGGCAGTTAGTTCTGTTCTGCAGCATCAGGTCATTGTGTCATTACTAAGGCAGTTAGTTCTGTTCTGCAGCATCAGGTCATTACTAAGGCAGTTCACTCTGTTCTGCAGCATCAGGCCATTACTAAGGCAGTTTGTTCTGTTCTGCAGCATCAGGCCATTACTAAGGCAGTTAGTTCTGTTCTGCAGCATCAGGCCATTACTAAGGCAGTTAGTTCTGTTCTGCAGCATCAGGCCATTGTGTCATTACTAAGGCAGTTAGTTCTGTTCTGCAGCATCAGGCCATTACTAAGGCAGTTAGTTCTGTTCTGCAGCATCAGGCCATTACTAAGGCAGTTAGTTCTGTTCTGAAACATCAGGTCATTGTGTCATTACTAAGGCAGTTAGTTCTGTTCTGCAGCATCAGGCCATTGTGTCATTACTAAGGCAGTTCACTCTGTTCTGCAGCATCAGGTCATTGTGTCATTACTAAGGCAGTTCACTCTGTTCTGCAGCATCAGGCCATTACTAAGGCAGTTAGTTCTGTTCTGCAGCATCAGGTCATTACTAAGGCAGTTAGTTCTGTTCTGCAGCATCAGGTCATTACTAAGGCAGTTAGTTCTGTTCTGCAGCATCAGGCCATTACTAAGGCAGTTCACTCTGTTCTGCAGCATCAGGCCATTACTAAGGCAGTTAGTTCTGTTCTGCAGCATCAGGTCATTGTGTCATTACTAAGGCAGTTAGTTCTGTTCTGCAGCATCAGGTCATTGTGTCATTACTAAGGCAGTTAGTTCTGTTCTGCAGCATCAGGTCATTGTGTCATTACTAAGGCAGTTAGTTCTGTTCTGCAGCATCAGGTCATTGTGTCATTACTAAGGCAGTTAGTTCTGTTCTGCAGCATCAGGTCATTGTGTCATTACTAAGGCAGTTCACTCTGTTCTGCAGCATCAGGCCATTACTAAGGCAGTTCACTCTGTTCTGCAGCATCAGGTCATTGTGTCATTACTAAGGCAGTTTGTTCTGTTCTGCAGCATCAGGCCATTACTAAGGCAGTTCACTCTGTTCTGCAGCATCAGGCCATTACTAAGGCAGTTCACTCTGTTCTGCAGCATCAGGTCATTGTGTCATTACTAAGGCAGTTAGTTCTGTTCTGCAGCATCAGGTCATTACTAAGGCAGTTAGTTCTGTTCTGCAGCATCAGGTCATTGTGTCATTACTAAGGCAGTTAGTTCTGTTCTGCAGCATCAGGTCATTGTGTCATTACTAAGGCAGTTAGTTCTGTTCTGCAGCATCAGGCCATTACTAAGGCAGTTCACTCTGTTCTGCAGCATCAGGCCATTACTAAGGCAGTTCACTCTGTTCTGCAGCATCAGGCCATTACTAAGGCAGTTCACTCTGTTCTGCAGCATCAGGTCATTGTGTCATTACTAAGGCAGTTCACTCTGTTCTGCAGCATCAGGCCATTACTAAGGCAGTTAGTTCTGTTCTGCAGCATCAGGTCATTGTGTCATTACTAAGGCAGTTCACTCTGTTCTGCAGCATCAGGCCATTACTAAGGCAGTTAGTTCTGTTCTGCAGCATCAGGTCATTGTGTCATTACTAAGGCAGTTCACTCTGTTCTGCAGCATCAGGCCATTACTAAGGCAGTTAGTTCTGTTCTGCAGCATCACGTCATTGTGCCATTACTAAGGCAGTTAGTTCTGTTCTGCAGCATCAGGTCATTGTGTCATTACTAAGGCAGTTCACTCTGTTCTGCAGCATCAGGCCATTACTAAGGCAGTTTGTTCTGTTCTGCAGCATCAGGCCATTACTAAGGCAGTTAGTTCTGTTCTGCAGCATCAGGCCATTGTGTCATTACTAAGGCAGTTAGTTCTGTTCTGCAGCATCAGGCCATTACTAAGGCAGTTAGTTCTGTTCTGCAGCATCAGGCCATTACTAAGGCAGTTAGTTCTGTTCTGAAACATCAGGTCATTGTGTCATTACTAAGGCAGTTAGTTCTGTTCTGCAGCATCAGGCCATTGTGTCATTACTAAGGCAGTTCACTCTGTTCTGCAGCATCAGGTCATTGTGTCATTACTAAGGCAGTTCACTCTGTTCTGCAGCATCAGGCCATTACTAAGGCAGTTAGTTCTGTTCTGCAGCATCAGGTCATTACTAAGGCAGTTAGTTCTGTTCTGCAGCATCAGGTCATTACTAAGGCAGTTAGTTCTGTTCTGCAGCATCAGGCCATTACTAAGGCAGTTCACTCTGTTCTGCAGCATCAGGCCATTACTAAGGCAGTTAGTTCTGTTCTGCAGCATCAGGTCATTGTGTCATTACTAAGGCAGTTAGTTCTGTTCTGCAGCATCAGGTCATTGTGTCATTACTAAGGCAGTTAGTTCTGTTCTGCAGCATCAGGTCATTGTGTCATTACTAAGGCAGTTAGTTCTGTTCTGCAGCATCAGGTCATTGTGTCATTACTAAGGCAGTTAGTTCTGTTCTGCAGCATCAGGTCATTGTGTCATTACTAAGGCAGTTCACTCTGTTCTGCAGCATCAGGCCATTACTAAGGCAGTTCACTCTGTTCTGCAGCATCAGGTCATTGTGTCATTACTAAGGCAGTTTGTTCTGTTCTGCAGCATCAGGCCATTACTAAGGCAGTTCACTCTGTTCTGCAGCATCAGGCCATTACTAAGGCAGTTCACTCTGTTCTGCAGCATCAGGTCATTGTGTCATTACTAAGGCAGTTAGTTCTGTTCTGCAGCATCAGGTCATTACTAAGGCAGTTAGTTCTGTTCTGCAGCATCAGGTCATTGTGTCATTACTAAGGCAGTTAGTTCTGTTCTGCAGCATCAGGTCATTGTGTCATTACTAAGGCAGTTAGTTCTGTTCTGCAGCATCAGGCCATTACTAAGGCAGTTCACTCTGTTCTGCAGCATCAGGCCATTACTAAGGCAGTTCACTCTGTTCTGCAGCATCAGGCCATTACTAAGGCAGTTCACTCTGTTCTGCAGCATCAGGTCATTGTGTCATTACTAAGGCAGTTCACTCTGTTCTGCAGCATCAGGCCATTACTAAGGCAGTTAGTTCTGTTCTGCAGCATCAGGTCATTGTGTCATTACTAAGGCAGTTCACTCTGTTCTGCAGCATCAGGCCATTACTAAGGCAGTTAGTTCTGTTCTGCAGCATCAGGTCATTGTGTCATTACTAAGGCAGTTCACTCTGTTCTGCAGCATCAGGCCATTACTAAGGCAGTTAGTTCTGTTCTGCAGCATCAGGTCATTGTGCCATTACTAAGGCAGTTAGTTCTGTTCTGCAGCATCAGGTCATTGTGTCATTACTAAGGCAGTTCACTCTGTTCTGCAGCATCAGGCCATTACTAAGGCAGTTTGTTCTGTTCTGCAGCATCAGGCCATTACTAAGGCAGTTAGTTCTGTTCTGCAGCATCAGGCCATTACTAAGGCAGTTCACTCTGTTCTGCAGCATCAGGCCATTACTAAGGCAGTTAGTTCTGTTCTGCAGCATCAGGCCATTACTAAGGCAGTTTGTTCTGTTCTGCAGCATCAGGCCATTACTAAGGCAGTTCACTCTGTTCTGCAGCATCAGGCCATTACTAAGGCAGTTCGTTCTGTTCTGAAGCATCAGGTCATTACTAAGGCAGTTAGTTATGTTCTGCAGCATCAGGTCATTGTGTCATTACTAAGGCAGTTCACTCTGTTCTGCAGCATCAGGTCATTGTGTCATTACTAAGGCAGTTAGTTCTGTTCTGCAGCATCAGGTCATTGTGTCATTACTAAGGCAGTTCACTCTGTTCTGCAGCATCAGGTCATTGTGTCATTACTAAGGCAGTTAGTTCTGTTCTGCAGCATCAGGCCATTACTAAGGCAGTTCACTCTGTTCTGCAGCATCAGGCCATTACTAAGGCAGTTCACTCTGTTCTGCAGCATCAGGCCATTACTAAGGCAGTTCACTCTGTTCTGTTCTGAAACATCAGGCCATTACTAAGGCAGTTAGTTCTGTTCTGCAGCATCAGGCCATCACTAAGGCAGTTAGTTCTGTTCTGCAGCATCAGGCCATTACTAAGGCAGTTAGTTCTGTTCTGCAGCATCAGGCCATTACTAAGGCAGTTTGTTCTGTTCTGTTCTGCAGCATCAGGCCATTACTAAGGCAGTTTGTTCTGTTCTGTTCTGAAACATCAGGCCATTACTAAGGCAGTTAGTTCTGTTCTGAAGCATCAGGCCATTACTAAGGCAGTTTGTTCTGTTCTGTTCTGAAACATCAGGCCATTACTAAGGCAGTTAGTTCTGTTCTGCAGCATCAGGCCATTACTAAGGCAGTTAGCTTCATCAGAGGCACAGCAGAGGTATATTGTGATACTATGTCAGTGTGTACTGTGGCAAAGTAGGAATAAGTCTTAAGCAATTATAGCAATTTTTCTTTATTTTTTTAAATATTTTTTTTCATCAGGTGAAGAAAAAATACCTTTTTTTGTTCTGTATAATAAAATATGTTAACTTTATTCATTTTCTGAAGAAAAACAATAACAATAACGAAATACATTTCTCCCCCTCTTTGTAAACCTGGAGAGATTTGCTGCATTGCTGCACAGGAAGCAAGTGCAACTGAGGCAGAGTGTGAGGGAGGGAGTGGGGAAGGAAGGAAGGAAAGAAGGAAGGAAGGAAGGAAATAAGGAAGGAAGTAAGGAAGGAAGGAAGCAAGAAGGAAGGAAGGAAGGAAAGAAGGAAGGAAGGAAGGAAAGAAGGAAGGAAAGAAGGAAGGAAAGAAGCAAGGAAGGAAGGAATTAAGGAAAGAAGCAAGGAAGGAAGGAAGGAAGGAAGGAAGGAAGGAAGGAAGGAAGGAAGGAAGGAAGGAAGGAAGGAAGGAAGGGGGGAGGGGCTTTCTCCGGGGTGAAGTTTTCCCTAGGTACATAATCTAGAATCAGCGTCCCCTCTCCCAGTCCTAACCTTAACCATTAGCGGAAAATGCTAAACTGATCCAAGATCAGCGTCTAGGGGCAAATTCAATGTAGGAAGGTAAGGGCGGTGGAGGTGGAAGGTGGAAGGGGTGAAAGAGGAGAAAGTGGCAGACAGGATGACAATGGCATATAATATAAGGCCAGCAACATAGAAACATGTTTTGAGTGTTGTAGAGCAGAGCTAGCCTGATGCCATATCTATCTGTTATGTTTTGAGCACTGTAGAGCAGAGCTTGCCTGATGCCAGATCTGTCTTGTGATGTTTTGGCAAACTGGCATGACAACGATGAGTGACGGTATGGTAAGATATCACCAACAGATCTGGGACCCAGACTAGAGCAGGGCTGTAGTGATGGCCCAGTGAGAACAAGATGTTGATGTCTTTTCAATCAAAAATACATATTTTTTTAAACATATTTTTTACCAAAAATGACATATTTTCAACCAGAAATATGTATTTTTGACGTCTTTTCAAACAAAAGGACGTTTTGTCAACGTCTTGTGCTCACTGGGAGCGCAGTAGGAGGATCTTGTGGGCGGTGGAGAGAGCAGGTAAACTGGAGAGCGACCTCATAAGGCATAACCTCCCAGGCCAGGGGTCAAAGGTCACCTAAAGGTCACTCAGAGGTCACTCTCTCCGTAGAGTGCGGTGGAGAAGGACATGTAGTCCAGGGCGCCGGGGACGGCGTCGGTGCCGGAGTAGGGCGCCATGCGCGCGATGCAGTACTCTGCCTGATCAGGAGGCAACTCACGACGAAGCTCATCAGCCATGATGAAGTTCTGGTGTAGGAAGAGAGAAGAAGGGAAAAATAGTTTTGTTTAGTAAATAAGGATTTAATGTTTGATGTTTACGTCTGTATTCACTGTATAGCCCTGCCAGATGCTTGTTGATCTGCTGTTGACTCTATAGCCCTGCCAGATGATTGTTGATCTGCTGTTGACTGTATAGCCCTGCCAGATGATTGTAGTTCTGCTGTTGACTGTATAGCCCTGCCAGATGCTTGTTGATCTGCTGTTGACTGTATAGCCCTGCCAGATGATTGTTGATCTGCTGTTGACTGTATAGCCCTGCCAGATGATTGTAGTTCTGCTGTTGACTCTATAGCCCTGCCAGATGATTGTAGTTCTGCTGTTGACTGTATAGCCCTGCCAGATGATTGTAGTTCTGCTGTTGACTGTATAGCCCTGCCAGATGATTGTAGTTCTGCTGTTGACTGTATAGCCCTGCCAGATGATTGTAGTTCTGCTGTTGACTGTATAGCCCTGCCAGATGCTTGTTGATCTGCTGTTGACTCTATAGCCCTGCCAGATGATTGTTGATCTGCTGTTGACTGTATAGCCCTGCCAGATGATTGTAGTTCTGCTGTTGACTGTATAGCCCTGCCAGATGCTTGTTGATCTGCTGTTGACTGTATAGCCCTGCCAGATGATTGTTGATCTGCTGTTGACTGTATAGCCCTGCCAGATGATTGTAGTTCTGCTGTTGACTGTATAGCCCTGCCAGATACTTGTTGATCTGCTGTTGACTGTATAGCCCTGCCAGATGATTGTAGTTCTGCTGTTGACTCTATAGCCCTGCCAGATGATTATAGTTCTGCTGTTGACTGTATAGCCCTGCCAGATGATTGTAGTTCTGCTGTTGACTGTATAGCCCTGCCAGATGCTTGTAGTTCTGCTGTTGACTGTATAGCCCTGCCAGATGATTGTAGTTCTGCTGTTGACTGTATAGCCCTGCCAGATGCTTGTTGATCTGCTGTTGACTGTATAGCCCTGCCAGATGATTGTAGTTCTGCTGTTGACTGTATAGCCCTGCCAGATGCTTGTAGTTCTGCTGTTGACTGTATAGCCCTGCCAGATGATTGTAGTTCTGCTGTTGACTGTATAGCCCTGCCAGATGCTTGTAGTTCTGCTGTTGACTGTATAGCCCTGCCAGATGATTGTTGATCTGCTGTTGACTGTATAGCCCTGCCAGATGATTGTAGTTCTGCTGTTGACTGTATAGCCCTGCCAGATGCTTGTAGTTCTGCTGTTGACTGTATAGCCCTGCCCTGCTGTTGGAGATGATTGTTGATCTGCTGTTGACTGTATAGCCCTGCCAGATGATTGTAGTTCTGCTGTTGACTGTATAGCCCTGCCAGATGCTTGTTGATCTGCTGTTGACTGTATAGCCCTGCCAGATGATTGTAGTTCTGCTGTTGCCCTGCCAGATGATTGTAGTTCTGCTACTAGCCCTGCCAGATGATTGTAGTTCTGCTGTTGACTGCTACTAGCCCTGCCAGATGATTGTAGTTCTGCTGTTGACTGTATAGCCCTGCCAGATGATTGTAGTTCTGCTGTTGACTGTATAGCCCTGCCAGATGATTGTAGTTCTGCTGTTGACTGTATAGCCCTGCCAGATGAGTTCTGTTGATGTATAGCCCTGCTGTTGACTGTAGTTCTGTATAGCCCTGCCAGATGATTGTAGTTCTGCTGTTGACTGTATAGCCCTGCCAGATGATTGTAGTTCTGCTGTTGACTGTATAGCCCTGCCAGATGCTTGTAGTTCTGCTGTTGACTGTATAGCCCTGCCAGATGATTGTTGATCTGCTGTTGACTGTATAGCCCTGCCAGATGATTGTTGATCTGCTGTTGACTGTATAGCCCTGCCAGATGCTTGTAGTTCTGCTGTTGACTGTATAGCCCTGCCAGATGATTGTAGTTCTGCTGTTGACTCTATAGCCCTGCCAGATGATTGTTGATCTGCTGTTGACTGTATAGCCCTGCCAGATGATTGTAGTTCTGCTGTTGACTGTATAGCCCTGCCAGATGCTTGTAGTTCTGCTGTTGACTGTATAGCCCTGCCAGATGATTGTAGTTCTGCTGTTGACTCTATAGCCCTGCCAGATGCTTGTAGTTCTGCCAGATGCCAGATGATGTAGTTCTGCTGTTGACTGTATAGCCCTGCCAGAT
The DNA here is from genome assembly GCF_034236695.1 of Oncorhynchus nerka. Classification (NCBI taxonomy): domain Eukaryota; kingdom Metazoa; phylum Chordata; class Actinopteri; order Salmoniformes; family Salmonidae; genus Oncorhynchus; species Oncorhynchus nerka. The sequence goes on from NW_027037340.1 coordinate 17,758, forward strand.
GATTGTTGATCTGCTGTTGACTGTATAGCCCTGCCAGATGATTGTAGTTCTGCTGTTGACTGTATAGCCCTGCCAGATGCTTGTTGATCTGCTGTTGACTGTATAGCCCTGCCAGATGATTGTAGTTCTGCTGTTGACTGTATAGCCCTGCCAGATGCTTGTTGATCTGCTGTTGACTGTATAGCCCTGCCAGATGATTGTAGTTCTGCTGTTGACTCTATAGCCCTGCCAGATGATTGTAGTTCTGCTGTTGACTCTATAGCCCTGCCAGATGATTGTAGTTCTGCTGTTGACTGTATAGCCCTGCCAGATGCTTGTAGTTCTGCTGTTGACTGTATAGCCCTGCCAGATGCTTGTAGTTCTGCTGTTGACTCTATAGCCCTGCCAGATGATTGTTGATCTGCTGTTGACTGTATAGCCCTGCCAGATGATTGTAGTTCTGCTGTTGACTGTATAGCCCTGCCAGATGCTTGTAGTTCTGCTGTTGACTGTATAGCCCTGCCAGATGATTGTAGTTCTGCTGTTGACTGTATAGCCCTGCCAGATGATTGTAGTTCTGCTGTTGACTGTATAGCCCTGCCAGATGATTGTAGTTCTGCTGTTGACTGTATAGCCCTGCCAGATGCTTGTTGATCTGCTGATTGACTGCTATAGCCCTGCCAGATGATTGTAGTTCTGCTGTTGACTGTATAGCCCTGCCAGATGCTTGTAGTTCTGCTGTTGACTGTATAGCCCTGCCAGATGATTGTAGTTCTGCTGTTGACTGTATAGCCCTGCCAGATGCTTGTAGTTCTGCTGTTGACTGTATAGCCCTGCCAGATGATTGTTGATCTGCTGTTGACTGTATAGCCCTGCCAGATGATTGTAGTTCTGCTGTTGACTGTATAGCCCTGCCAGATGCTTGTAGTTCTGCTGTTGACTGTATAGCCCTGCCAGATGATTGTTGATCTGCTGTTGACTGTATAGCCCTGCCAGATGATTGTAGTTCTGCTGTTGACTGTATAGCCCTGCCAGATGCTTGTTGATCTGCTGTTGACTGTATAGCCCTGCCAGATGATTGTAGTTCTGCTGTTGACTGTATAGCCCTGC